>NC_079437.1:24021256-24196256 GCF_903798145.1 Danio aesculapii
GTCATGATGTAGCTTTTGTCACTTATTGATTAGAAATCACGACTTCTCTGAATGGTGACTGTGACCCCCAGGTGGCTGTTGATGCAAGTATTTAACTAAATAATCAATATTTAAGAGAAGGGGTGGGTACATTTTTAAGAATCAATCATTGAAAAACCCATTTTAATCAACTATTAAAAAAATACCAGAGGGGACTGTGTCCTCTTTTAAGCAATTCAGTAGAGTTCATAACCTAATCAAACAGGCACTTTAAAACTAAGCCAATCCCTCAACGTCAGAAGAGCAGACGTGATCCACAAAAATGATTGTATATATCTAGAATGTGTATTAAATGCCAGTATAGGGACTTCTATTAGGTTTCAAGTAACATCTGTGAAAATAATGTACAAATGGGTGAAAAAATTTAAATAAACAACAAAAAGCAAATCTAATTTAGTAAAATCTTATATTTAAAATCATAAAAAAAATTGGCAAATGGGTTAAAACTAATGGTATAGTTACAGTTAAATAGTTCTATAGTTAATTTTTATGATGTTTTTGGAATTTAGTTAAACTGAGTTGAAAGTTGAACTGAACTTAAACACTACAAACTGAACTACACTGTTCCAATTTACTATGACCTTTTATGTGAAGCTGCTTTGACACAATCTACATTGTAAAAGCGCTATACAAATAAAGGTGAATTGAATTGAATTAAATTTAACTACTAGCCGAGACGCATTCTAACGTTCGGGAAACTAAGGCTGTATTATTTTTGTTTTGATGTCTGAAACCAGCTTTTCATCTTTGACCCATGTGCACAATACTCTGGCTTGTTTTTATAGTGTTTTTTATTATTGTTGTCCAGATGTTGCATGCTAGTAAAATGTACAAGCCCAGCATTTCCCAGTCCAGTTACATCATTGAAGTCCATGTGTCGGACTAAGTAACCGTCTGTCCTGCCCTCGAGCAAAAACTGCTTAGATGAGTCAATATTTCCTGTCAATATATGCCGCTGTGAAATCAACCCTGATATTCTGAATCACTGTTTAAAGTCGAATGAAATCAGCAACATCAGTACTAAAGGTAATTTATCAGCACTGCTTGAAACCTACATGGAGAGCCTGCTCACTCACCAGTGGAATAATACACCTCTGTTTGTCTTTGGACAGAAAATGTCATCGCTAACAAATTCGCTCCATATCAGTAAAGTCAATAGAGGGGCCAGAGAGCTGCGTGGTTGTGTGCCATCTAAAACCATTTCAATATAACTGTCTGTGCGTCTGTATAGTGAAAAGCATTTATATCGATCCACTTTTGAATGTAGGAAAATCACTGCTCACATTGTACTCAATCAAAACTCACAGATGGCAGGGGGCTTTTAACTTATTTGGTTACTGTGACAGTGGATATCAAACAATATAATACGTGTTATTTGTTGGACTGTTTGTTTAAATGAGTGGTCCACTACGATATTACATTTTAAACTTTAGTTCATGTGTAGCGTCGCTGTGTAAACATACACAACATCTCTGAATGTAAAACACTCAAAGTTCAGTGCAAAGTGAGACATTGGCTTTTACAGAGTTAACTTAGCAAAGTCTACAACGAATGAAATTTGGGGACTATAAAAAAAAAAACATCCGGGCTAGTGAGATCACAAGGGCTTCCTGTTACGCATATACACCACACGCACACACACCCGCACAGCAAAGGGGCTTGGCCAGAGGCGCTGCAATGTTATAGCAGAGAAAGCTAAAATGCCGTCCAAACGCTGCTATTTCCACTGAGCTTTTTCTGTTTCTGTATTTGGGCTTCTAAAGGACACAACACAGAGAGAAGTGCTTACAGTTTATTTTAATTATGTTCCAGAGAATTATAAAAAATGTATCGCTAGCATTTGACAAAGGAGAACTTCCTTCGTGATCGTGAGCCACAACCTGTAAGTGTTTTTATTTGTTAAAATTGATCTATTACATGGACTGTTTCTAGCGTTAATCGTATGTTGTAGCAAGGACGTTAACAAGGATGTAAACAACAGGAAATGCTGTTTGGCATTTGGCCAACAATTTAGCTACAAATTCATATTTATCAAACCGCTATAAACATCCACAATCTTTAACAGCGCTGCAGTGTCTCTCTATGTGGCCGCTTTTGGCCTGTTTCCGCTGAGTGTTTGGTACAGTTTGGTATGCTTTTATGGCCGTTTCCACTGTCAAAGGGTACCTAAAAGTAAACCGTACCACTTTTTGGTCACCCTTTGCAAAGGGTACCACGGGTGACCCGTAGCTGAACACTGTTGGCTTACAAAGACATGTCATTCGCTCACACAAGCCAGAATAAAAACAAAAAAAAACGGCATGTTTTAAATACACAGCCGAGAGATTGCACTGTAATAATATATATATATATATATATATAATAATGAGCCATGGTCGACCCGGACAAACCTTGTTGTCGTCTTGATGAACAGCCAGCAAGCGTGAGCGGTTTCACTTTCTTACTTGCTCTCGCGTGAGCGTCTATATTTGAAATAACAAATTTCTTGAGCTGATGATAATAACGTGCGCTTGATTATTGACGTGCTTTTGAAAACCCGATCCTTTCAGAAACTGACAAAAGCAAGAGTGACGCACAAAAAAAATAAGGAGAAGGCGGAAAAAAAGGAGCAAATTATTATTTCAGCAAACGTGAACAAACTGCCATGTTTAACTATTATTATCACCTTTTGGACTATTATGAACTCGGAATGATGGCTCTAACAGAGGCTGCATGTGCTGCTGAAGATTAAAAACACAGATGAGAGGTTTGCACTGACTGTGGGCTATATTTTGTGTTGTTTTTTAACCTAAATAAGGTCTAAATGTCTGTTGTGTGTAGTTTTTCAGTAATTGACATATCAGAGAATGTAAGGGTCTGTATGTGTTCATATATGCTGCATTTATTTTATATAATCGCAGACTTTACAGTAGTCTATTTCGCTCTGTCATTGATCTGCAGTTGTACTCAAATCATGTTCATAGAAAGGTTAGTAATAAACATTTATACACAAGTATTTATGTGTATAAAGCATCTGTTTTGTGAGTAGTGTACAAAGTAAAATACAACTTTACTGTAGACATTTTCTCAAGTGAAAATGACGTTGACGCAAACTTTGTCGTACATTACGCCCACCAAAACAGTACAATTAGTACCCTTTTAGCAGTGGAAACGTAAGCCTGATAAAGGTGACGCGTACACACCGCACTGTACCACTCGGTGGAAACAGGCCATTTCTGTGCATTCTACATCTCAATTAACAAACTCGTAAAACATATGTTAATGTTTTGTATTATTTACACATGCTTATTCTGAATAATGTGAAAGACACTTCTCAGATTTTATTTTAGAGAGCATGCGTTAGGTTTAACTGTGTGCTCTTCATTTTCTGTCTGTAAAAGCGTGTGCTTGTAAGGGCATGAAGTGGTGATGTGGGGCCAATCCGCGAATCACAGCACATTATGTTAGCTGACCAATCAGAGCCTCTTGAGGGCAGGCCTTCCAGAGGAACTAGGAAACATGACAGTCGTTTGTATATTAGCTGAGTAGCAGTATATAAGCAAAGTAAAATATATATGAAAAATAATGTGATTTTCTACAAGTAAAGCATGAGCACACATTGCTTTGCATCTTATAAACACAACCAAGCCATAGAAATACACTATGGAACACCCCTTTAATATGCTAATTGGTTGGTTTTAGAAGAAATAAAACATTTAAAGTTATTAACACAATTATAATAATCTTGTTCTGTAATGTCAGCACCGAGTTCAATATCACATGAGGGATTTTTTTTGGTTCCAAATTAATTTTATTCAAGAGTTTAATAAGAGTTAATCAGATTACACATTTGATCTGGTTTTGCTCAGATTTGCCAACCACAATGTTACTAGTATATCCATATAACAGAACTTTTGCTCACCAATAAACACGCATTAATGTTTCCCACCTGAATGAATCCACATTTTGAATTAATTTTGTAAACATAAGGATGTGGCAGATTTTCATCCAAAAGAAAAACAATTGCAAAACTATAGCTGAAAATAGAGTTCAGTGCTTGCATGTTTCACTCTCCCTCCGGTCATAGTGACTGCGCTTTCACCGGCTTTCAACCCATTTATTTCATTGTGCCATGCGAAGGCTGGTTTGTTTCTGCATTGACTAAAGCGCAAGAGCAGTGGAGCTCTACTAGCTTTGTCAAAGTTAAAAATAACTTGACATTCCTGCTTAATTTTTATGAGGAAACATATTATTGTTCTCAGAAAATTGGCTAGTTTGTATGGATTCATAAAATTTCATCAATACAATTTTTAAGGTGAGTCGTGATGTACAATATGCAATGCTAATATACTGGCCAGTCTCTTGTGTCTTAATCATTATATAAAATTAAAAGTGAGGTAATGTGTATCATTTCAAATTTGTAGTAAATCTGAAAGAGATTGTTCTGAAGTTACTTTGATGCACTGGATTTCACTGGGAGACTCTCAGCTTAGAAAGTAAGTCTAGAAAGTAATTTTGTGATCAATACTCTTCCAAGACTGCCCATAAATATGCATATTTTTAATTCTGTAAATCAAAAGTACTATAAAATTATTATATAATAACCTTATAAATAGTACTGTAAATCTGAAATACATGTTTGGACGCAAGTGATGTCTCAGTGAATAGAATATAGTGCATAAAAAATGTAAGAACTAGTTTTTTGTTTAATTCATGACATTAACGCCTTTTTTACTAAACTGCATTCATTCAAGAGTTAACACTTAGATATTGCTTGATATTATGTCTCAAAATTTGTTTGTGAAATTTCCCTTAATGTATATACTACCATGAACTAAGTGCGAAGATTTTTGTATAGCATTTATCAATCATAGTTTAACATTTACTTTTTGCATTATCAAAATCCAAAGTTCTGCTTTGTTAACATTAGTTAATGCATTAGTTAACAAGAACTAACGATTAACACTTATTTCTATTAGCTAATGTTAGCAAAGTTAAATAAACACTGTAATAATTGTATTGTTTGTGTCATTAACTAATGGTTAAAAGTGTCGCCGTTTATCTGTATGTGTGTGCAGGTATTTAGTAGACATGAGAACATTACCATTCACAATGTTCCTGCTGTTTCAGGCAAATGTACATGCGGTGCTTTCTACTAAAGTCACACATGCGGAAGCAAACTCTGTCCTCTGTGCATATGTGTGTTCATCTCGCTGGCCTTGACTGAGGTGGGTCATGCCAATCTCAGGAGAAATCCATATGGCTAATGCCCTGCAGCACCCTCCCTCGGGTCAATGTCACCAAAGTTTGTGAAAGACAAAGTGGTGAACAGAAGGACAAATGAATCTGAAATTTCAAAGAAATCAAAGCACGCTAGACTGAACCAATTGCTGAATTACAATTCATTTTAAAAAGTAAAAAACAATGCAATAATTAAAAGATAATTACTTTGAAAAGTGCTATACAAATAAGCTGGAATTCAATACATGCACATACATACTCATAAATGTCGGAGGACTGGCCATGGAAAAAGTATTACGTACATCACAACAGTTGTAGAGACAAAAGTTTCAAATTATGTCATTTAATTTAAAGACTCAGATTTTACGTTGTTGAAGAAAAATATTAAAAATAAAGAATATGCCATTTTAAATAACTGCTAATACAACAATTGCCTGTTTGGGCAGGTAAAAGACAATCTTGACAAATTATTTATTTATTTAATTAGTAGTACACTAAAAAACAAAAACAAAAGATCCATAAATGTCCAGTTTTGTGCATGTAGTGATTCATGTTTTAGTTAGTTAGTTAGTTAGTTAGTTATGTTTTGAATTGCGGTATGGTTGATTTCTCCAATATTTGATGTTGAATGTTTTTTGGGGAAAAGGGAATTTTATTGACATTTTAAATGGTTTTAATAGCAATTGGTTTGTTAAAAGCGACCTGGGTTGGTGTTAGGGCTGCACAGTATATCAGTTCAGCATCGATATCGCAATGTCGTATCCGCAAGTCACATAGCAAGAAATGCAATTTCGAGTCTGAATTATAGTTGACCAGGAGCTACAGAATTGTGTTTAATTACTGTATTTATACGGACTTTATATGATTTATGCAAAAAAAGAAAAGGTTTTCTTACTTAGAATTGTTGTCTTGTTTCTAGTCTAAGTATCTACATTTCATAAGAAAAACAAGATTATATTACTTATCCAACTGGCAGATCATTTAACTTTTTTTAAGGAAAAACTCTTAATTTTGACTTGATACCTAGACTAATTTCATATTTATAATTTTACTTGATCTAATAGTTTTAGATATTTGGACTAGAAGCGAGACAACAAAGTAAGAGAAGCATTTTTTTTAATTGTGATTATTCAGTTTATGTAGCTGAACACTAGTGGTGTAACGGATCACAAATCTCATGGTTCGGATCACACTATGGTTTTTGAGTCACAGATAGGACCCTTTTTCAGATCAGCAAAAAAGGGAGGAGACAATTGTCATTTGCTTTCCTTTTAGACAAAAATATTACTGCAAAAACCATTGGTTTTAACAAACAGAACTTAGATCCTGTAATTTTAATAAAAGATAAAAATAAAGAAAGAACTAGCTGAAAAAAAGGAAACTATTCAATAGGAAAAATTATCTTTGCTACAGTTGCTGATAATAATAAATATAGAAATCTAACATCTTGTACAACATATATTTATTTTCAATTAATGATTCAACTATTCACACATAAAACTTCATGTTTTGTTATGTGTATCGTTTGAAACCAGAAAACCTATTCAGTGTCATAATTTTGATAGTTGTTTGGTGCCACCTATTGGTTACACAATGTAATTGCTACAACATTCACCAGCGTCAAGTTCCATTAAACAGTGATTTTGATCTTTATCATAAACATCAGTGTTTATATCTGAACTAAAAAACTGTTCTCCCAGTTCTTCTGTGTTATTTAATTGTTTGTAACTAACTGAAAAGTGTAAAAACGTCATCTCTCTCAATCAAACACAGATTTTAATGCAGCACTTAAGGATTAATAAACATATGAAAATCATTATCATTTATTATTCATGTTGCATGGGTCATGATCTTTTAATATTTATGTGTAGCTTTACACTGAATGCATCAATGCAGGCTAAACAAACAGACAGTAAACACCTTTAATTAATACCCTAGAAAGTGTTTAGGTAGATCCCACCAAAACTTTGTCACTCAAGTCATCGTTATATTTAATATCAGATTTTTCCAATATCGTGCATCCCAAGTTGGTGTTGTAAATTGCAGTACAAAAACCCGGTAATAAGCCGCCCATCTGTAATTTTACAGATATAAATCTCTATGTATTATTTATTATAAAATATATTGTTATGAAGTACAAAACGTCAATAAAAGTCACTTTTTCAAAATCAACATTGATTGACAAAGGAGAGTTAAAAGTCCTATAGTGTAATTCATAACCATAAATAAACAGATAAACACTTGAATCACAAAATGCAGAACCTATAACAGATATTTTTTGACAGTGTGGTGGGGATGTAAGAACTGGGGACAAAAATATATAAAAATAAAATAAGGCTGAAAAGAGAAATGAAACGACAAATTGAAAAATATTCTTGTTCTGGTGTTAAAGTGTATATGTCAGAATCTGACCAGTCGTGAGAGATTGTTGTGAAGGACGAGAGATATTAGAAGACAAAGTGAAAGAGACACGAGAACATTCACTCAAGCATAAGACTCTCGCTCTCATTTCAGTTTATTCTGTTCATTTATGACAGTGGCGGAGAGACAGAGAGAGTTTGAACCTTTCCAGAAGAGACAGTCAGACATTAGATCTCAGATAAAGCTGGAATTAAACTCCTGGAGAAGCTTAGCTCTGCTTCTGTCTGTGCGTCGACCCACTTAAGATTGGCCTTCACATGCAAAGACAGAGCCAGTGTGAGACATCATGTCTGGACGACACATTATGATGAAACGCCAAATGAGTCTCGGCGAACAGAGCTAAAACTAGGTCCATGACATCATAATCGTCTCAAATTAAGGGAGCAGTCAGTCGTTTACACACCCTCATGTCATTATATAGCACTGTGATTAGGAGCTCTCTGCTCTGGCACACAAAATGAGATGTTCTCAATAATGAACATATAAACAATAACGAACCATAAAGCCATGGTGGCTAAACTGTTCCCTTTGCACTGAATAAAATATAGACATTTTAAGAGTGGCTACGGTTAACAAACATAATAATTTATTCATTCTTTTTACTAAAATTAAACTTGACTTTATTAAAGCATACATATATATATATATATATATATATATATATATATATATATATATATATATATATATATATATATATATATATATATATATATATATATATATATATATATATATATATATACTACCTGACAAAAGTCTTGTCATTGATCCCAGTTGTAAGAGCAATATATAATAACTTGATTTCTAGTTGATCATTTGAAAAAAGTGGCAGAAGGATGATTGTTCAGATGAATCATCTCTTGAACTGCATCCCAATCATCATAAATACTGCAGAAGACCTACTGGAACCCACATGGGCCCAAGATTCTCACAGAAATCAGTCAAGTTTAGTAAAGCAAAAGTCATTGTTTGGGGATTACATTCAGTATGGGGGCATGCAAGAGATCTGCAGAGTAAATCAACAGCCTAAGGTATCAAGACATTTGTGCTGCCCATTACATTACAAACCACAGGAGAGGGCAAATTCTTCAGCAGGATAGCGCTCCTTCTCATACTTCAGTCTCAACATCAAAGGTCAAGGTGCTCCAGGATTGTGAAGGTGTAAGATGGAGGGGAAGGGAGCATTGGAGATGAATCCAAAGAATTTTGATGAATGATTTTGATTTGAGTCCTGCAAGAATGCTTTCTTTGTCATTCCAGATGATTTTATTAATAAGTTATTTGAGTCATTGTAGAGATGTATGGATGCAGTTGTCCAAGTTCGTGGGAGTCAAACACAATATTAATTCCTTTTCCACTGCACCATGACTTTAAATACTGTACATTATTTCTGTTTAGTGACAAGACTTTTGTCTAAGCAAAGTCAGACCTTACTGTCCTGTTTAAATATTAAAAAAAGAGATAATGTGACTTTAAGTACAAAGACCAGTATTTCAGGGGAAATATAAGAATGCTGGACCTGCAGAGATTTGATTTGTTGAATTGCAATTGCGATTTTATTTTTTATTTCTTTATTTTAATACTTCGTTTAATTGCAACTCTCAAAAACAAACTGAGGGGGGAAAGAATTTGAGAAAAGTGAAAGGCAATAATTGCTTTACATATTTCTAGTTGAACTTTATTTACTTTATTTTTCAGATTTCAGACACTTTATAGGCTGAAAACATGAGGGTAGGTAAACGTTTATTTGATTGTTTAGACAGATATTGTGAAGATTGTAATAAAATAATTTAAAGTTTGATGCTGAAAGTTTTTTTTTTTTTCCATTTAGTCTAATAATGTCAGGTCTATGGATCAAACTGATAAAAATGTATACTCTCTGAGCACTTGCTGTTTACTTGCTAAATGACCTGACAATGACCTTAGTGTGAAAACATTGAGCTTATTTCAATAAATCGTGGCAGTGCGCCTATCATTGATTATTGATGGGCAACTTTTTGCTCAACCACTGAAATTTCACATGAACGACAAAGCGTTTAATAGAACAGGATGGAGTATCAAGCGAATCCATCATAGGTCCCTATATGGGGATTAAGTTTGGGGTAAACTGCTTATTTCTATTCTGAGATGTTTCCTCTGAACCTTTCTGGGTCACATTTACTTGTGCACCAAGACTTTGGGTTGTCAGATCGAGGTTCTGTCACAGGCATAACAGAAAACACACACACTTTTAGTGATGTCTCGGCAGAGGTCACACCTCCCGCTGTAGAGAAGGCCAGTGAGAGGATGAGTCAGTGAATGAGTGTAACGCCATTGACTTTAGGGGAAAGTCAGCCGTCATTTCTGTAGTGATGCATTCAGTCGCAATGGAACAAATGGACCCTGAGCATGTTTACATGCACATCAATATGTTTGCTGAAATAACTTATTGCCCCAGTTTACATGCAAACCAGCAACGCACACAGGGAAATCACATTTACAAGACTTTATTAATGAATCGGTTTATTTCCTAGTAGCGAGTGACATCTGTTGGAAAAAGAATATATTTTTTATCATTTTTGCCTTTTTTCTTTTCATTAAACAATTGTGCTTAAGGTAATATTACCCAAACCTCTACTGTTGAGTGTGATATGCCTTGCATACTAATAAAGCATTTTTGCAGAAGTAGAAAGAGAAAGAAAAATGCAAAGGCCTGATTGTCTAAAATTAACGTAAGCTCTGCATCTAAACTTCCTGTGAGCAGAGATCGGTTGAAATGAACTCAGAATATTTGCAATTGAGAAGTCTTATGCTTTTAACATTGTACAGAGAATTCGTAGAAAAAGAGGACATATGTATGAGTGGACTGGAGAATGGACTTGAGAATGATTAACAAGTGACGAACGCCACTAAACTCCACCTGTTAATATTTTAGCTGCGTATAAAAGCTCCAGTCAGAAAATGAAATTGTTTCGCACCTCCTAATTGTAATTATTGCATTGCATTGGGGATACCAGAATTCTGTTCATCGAATTATTCATTTGTATCCAATAATTGACTAATATTTTTGACATTGAAGAAAAACCTCTCCTGACCTTTTTTATTGAACACACATGGAATTGATTAAATATTCCAACAAGTCAAAATGAAATGATTAATCTATATACACATTCAATTGGTTTTATGTTGGTTGTTAAGTAAATCATTTGAAAGCATGAACATGTATGACCCTGCACCATAAAACCAGCCTCAATGGTCACAATGGTATAGTTTTGGCAAAAATACATTACATGGGTCAAAATAGATATTTTCTTGTCTTTTATGCCAAATATTATTAGAATATTAAGTATAAATTGTGTTCTGTGGAGATGTTTTGTACATTTTCCACTGTATAAAAACGTATAATATGCAGTTCAATGTATTTGATGTTTTTTTTTTTTTCTCAATATTTAGTTGTTTTTTTAAACCCGTTTTCAGATTAATTAACTAATTTTTTTAATTGATGAAAATAAACATGCGTTAAAGGATGTGCCGAAAAAGTTTATAGTATGCAACCTTGTAGAAATTCTGTGAATTTAACTGCAAAACCTGAAAAAAATTATGCTAATCAAATGGATAAGAGTTGGCTCTCTATAGAACAAAAATGATTGATTTTATTTTACATTTATGAGGAAAAAGCTTGGTAATGTATGTGACATCTCTCCCTGTATGGATGTGACAGATGTGAAATTGCCACTTGTGTAATTTTGGTAAATGAAATATAATGATATTTAAAACGTTAACAGAGATATTTTTGAGTATTTTTGAAGCACTGTAAAATACAGTTTGCTTACACAAATGCAGAAACAGTTTCAATATTTTGGCGAAAACTTTCATGGCAAGATTGACATTTGCATGAAATTGCTTATATCCTAATAATATTTGGCATACAAGAAAATTGGATCATTTTGACCCATACATTGTTTTTTGGCTATTGCAATATACTGTACTAAAGATACTAAAAACTGCAGCTTTACAGAAAATATTGCTGTCTGATGTTCATTTAAGTTTATTATTAATGTGTCTTTGTCTCTCTGACATCAGATTGTTGCAGAAATTCAATACAAAACTTAGTACACTAAGAATATAAAAGTTTCTAAATTGTATTTTTTAACTTAGGATTATGTTTGAGGTTCTGAAAGTATGGTTGTATATAAAGGAATAGTTTAACTTGTAAACAAACAAATGCAAATGAACTTTAAAAATGGCAAGAACCCAAATTTCGAAGCAGAAAACAATTGTGTTTCCTTGTTAAACACTCTCGTAACCTTCGGTCAATTTTTATAACTTTTAAAAATTATTTAGACTTTTTAAATTTGGATCTTTGAAAATAAAATCTATATTTTGTTAAAATCATCACTGTAGATTTAAGGTCTAATGTGCTGACAAAAACGTCTACATAAAATTGATATATCTTCTTAGTAGAAACAGGACAGATGAAGGATTGGTCTCGCTGTCCGCAAGCAGAGTAAATAAATAAACGTCACATGGTTTCTCTGAGTTCTATATACTGATATCCCATTCTAGAGGAATGTAGCGGAGAGCTGAAGGACAGCAGTGTTGTCCTGGGTAACGGCTCCATCTTCTGTGTTTGTTGGGTAGTACACTTTTAAAACTTCCTCATTTTTTCACACTCACTCCCATAACAAGGATAATCAATTTTCTCTGTGTAGTCCTAATAACATATCTAACTTTCTGCTCATTATAGCACATTTGTCATGGCTAGGATGCTTGCTGCTGAAGTTGCATTTGTTGCTCTTTGTTTGTGCTTGTTTTGGTGGCTTATCCTATTCTACACACAAAAACATGATTTTTGCTGCTTGTTCAAACTACTTATTAAAAAAAAAGCTGAAACAACACAATTCTTTAGATTATTTGGGGGAAAACTCATTCGCTTTGTTCAATCCACTTAAATTTTGTTATATTAACTTAATTTGTGTTGGGACAACGTGAATGAATTGTATGGAACTCTGCATTTTTACAGTGTACATCTGTCTTAATTCCTATTGTTCCCTAGCAGTCCCTAACACGCACACATGCTACAGCCAGCGCAATCCTTACATGTTGCATTTTTTTTTTGGCCTATGTCTTAAAACACTACTTTTTTCTGTTCGGTCTCTGGAATTGCCAGACAAAGCAGATTTCATTACATTACTTACTAGTCATTGTAGTGTCAAACTCATAGACTTGACTGAGACCTGGATCAAACCAGAAGTTACTGCTATTTCTTCAGATTTCTCAAAAATAGCACACATCACACCACCGTTCATCACTTAGCATCAGTTGCCAATAGCTACTCGCATCAAATTCAAGACACCAACAAAATGTTAAAGTCAGGCACGTTGCATTGTTAAATGTGTATGGAAAGATATTCTTTTCTGTGGTGGCCAAGTCTGCTTTTTTCAGGCAGGTTTTCCAGGGTTTCACAACTGTTTGGAGCATTCATTTTTTTGGCAATGCCTCTTGGTTTTAGGCAGCTGTTTGGATGATGTTACCATCCCTCTCCAGACTCATGTAGATATGTAGATAAATCGAGGATTTCTTCTTCAGTCAGTGACATGAAAATCAAGTCTCTGGGGGCACTACACAACTGACCTGTCTGAGCAAAGTCAATCAAATCTTTTTACCAGGAAACTTCATGACCTGATGTTACCAGATTTCACTGACATTACCTTGAGTTTGGACTCAGAAAAGCGCCTGTAACTGAAATTGAGTCTCCATCATTGCTTCTCCAAAACATATTTTGAAATTCAATACCTTTTAAGACATTTTTAAAGACTCTTTCCACACATTTAAGACTTTAGGTTTCAATTGGTAACAGTGGCAACGTTTTTACTTGCAGTATATTTAGTAAATTTAGTAAATACTGATTGTATGAAATCACAAATACTTAGCTTGTGATCATTCCTTACAGGCCCGTAGCCAGAGGGGGGTTCGAAAGACCCACCCCTCACTGACGTAGGTCCAGATTTGTTTCATAAATGAGCTCATTTGGCCTATTTTGACTGCTATTCCATCATAAATTTTGAAAATAACCCATCAATTAAGGCTTTAAGACCATTCAGAATACTCTGTTGGCTGTTGCTTCGGTGTGACGTCAGCTAATCAGTTTTGTCCAATCCAACTAATTATTTTTCATGAGTGCAACATCCAGCTGTGCAATAATCTGATGTAAGTGAAGTCATCTTTTGCTACTGTATTGTTTTTACTAGAAACTTTTATTATAAATCTTGGACTTTATTCTTGAAAGAAAAAATGACCCATATTAACATTCATTTGAATATTATTTTGGCTATTGTTGTTATCCATGGATTTTCAAATGTACTTTATTACAAGAGAGGCTAGAAAAATTGTTAAGCTCTACATTATTATCATTATTATTATTATTATTATTATTATTATTATTATTATTATTATTATTATTATGTTTAAAAAATGTATTATTCAAATGATCAAATTCTGACTGAGGAAAGTTGAATGTGCTGGCCAGTTTCAAAAACAATTTGTTTTTCATATTTCTTTATTGTAAATCTTTAAAAAAAATATTTGGTACATCTAAAAGTGTGGTAATGCGGACCATTTGACAGGCCAGAATTATTTACCCCTATGAAAACAACAACAAAAAAAAACCACCTTTTGCTAAATCTCTGGCCTTTACATAATTCATTTAAAAAACTCAACACATTGATATTGATCACTGATGCATTGAACTTTTTCATGGATGACTGAGTTTTTGTTTTGTTTTTTTTTACTAGCAAATTGGACAATACTATATTTTAGAAAACAGAAAAAAATGTCGAATCATGTGACTTTTTAATCTGCTCTATCACATCCTGAGGCGACAATTGCACTTTCATCATGATCCACTCAGATTCAACATAGGCCTACATCAGTGTGGTAAAATAAATGGATTTAAAATAGATTGAATATTTTTTTGTTATGATGTAAAAAAAAAAAAAAAAACTGAAATTATACTACATTAAACAACTGCACCTGAGCTAAAACATTATTCCTATATTGAATAAAAATACGAATTAATTCTCTTCCAACAGGGGGCGCGTATAGTACAGCAGGATTAATGGGGTTGTCTTAGTTACTGCAATAAGCAGCAGCTTTGTCAAATCTAGCAGGATTTTATGAATTTCATAAACCCTTTATATTCACAAAATTTTGCATGAAACTATATACATTGCACAATCAAAAATGATTGAAATTTTGAATACTTTTTAAGGGCCTTACATGTCTCAATTGATTTAATACCTTTTGATACTTTTTAAGATCCCATGGACACCCTGATACTGCTCCACTCAATGACTGTAAAAACCACTTTAAGATGTTCCAGGATGTACTGTGGCGTAGAAGAGGTCCATCACAGAAAATGCCAAGCAGGTAAGTTGAGCATTTCAGTCATTTTCCATAGATATTACTAAAACTAGAATGAGATGTAATAAATGTATAATGTAAACTAAAATGTCAAAACCCTTGTGTTTAGATAGGGATTGCTCATCAAATAGTTGTTTTTATCTAATTTGATAATCTAATTATTAAGTAATATAAATAATTGTTGTTTAAATAGTTTTAATCCACTAACAGAATGAATGTTTTTCACCATTTAGTGCTTTAGCTTCACAACATGTCTAATTTGGTATACATTCTCATCACATTATTGTTTATAAAAAGTGAATAAAAAATTCACTGTAATAGCACAATAACAGAGTTGATGAATAATTAATCTATTATTGGTCTTAGTGTTGGGGAAAATTACTTTAGAAAGTAATGTATTACAATATTGAGTTACCCTCCAAAAAAATAACTAGTTCCATTACTTTTTTTTTTTGGTTATGAGTTATGTTACTTTTGCATTAGTTTTTCTGACCTGGCTGAGGCTTGATCTCCTTCAGAACTTGCAGGGTTTTTTCTTTTAGTTTTTTTAAAAAGAGGAGCTCCGCTATTAAAAAAAAATATGAAAAATGAATGTATCCTCTTTTGACAACTTCCTGACCCAGACCCCAGAGCTCTACATGCCGTTGATACAGATTACTCAATGTATAAAAGCATGTATTAAAGCAATGCGTTTGCTACTTTAGCACTTTTCTTATTAAAAAGTAAAATCACTGTAAATTCAGATAATTCTCTTCTTTTCTTCCGTGTTCAAAATAAAGAGAATATTTCCATCGCAGAAATGTAAGGCTCTGCCATCCTCATTTCTGTCTGTTCCTGCATTCTTTAACTGTGTGTGGGATTTAACGTGACTACGATCATTTTTATTCAGCAATTTTTTAAAAAGTGAATACGGAAAAGTAACTCGTGTTACGTTTTTTTTTTAAGTAACACAGATATTATTGCTTAATTTTGAAAAGTAATGTTACTTAGGAAAGTAATATTTTTACGCAATTTTGCGCAAATTAATGAGAAGTTCAAAGTAGAATTTTCCACAGAGGAAGCGACATCATTTGGAGCAAGTAACTATGGCTTTTTATAACTGATTTAACAGCGTTGACCAGACTGTAGGGACAGACACAAAATTGATTTTTTTTATATCTGAAATTACAAATAGAGAAAATACATATTTCATGCAAATGTTTAACTTAGTAAACACAAAAAAAATGAAAATTAGACTTATTTTAATTGAAGCTGAATGTAAGATTCAGGTGGTGGAGACAGTCAAAAGTATATAGTGGGAATCTGTTACATTTTCAAGACAAAGTGTAGCTAAATACACATTACATTTTTTTTAAGATAACTAATAATAGATAATTTGTTATTCTAAACCATTTTATTAAAGCTTAGCTTGGAGATTAAAAATGTACCCACAATTCCCACTTAAATCACCCTTGGCACAAACCAAAGTAAAAAAAACACACACACACACACACACACACACACACACACACAATGTTTCTTTACGTAGACGCAGTGCTGGTTCTTTAATGAGGTGACTTCCATTAAAACATGAGGATAAAGCTTAAAACAGTCAATGCAGTTTAAGGTTTGCATCCACATTTTGATAATGAGAAAAATATCACAAACACAAAATAATTTAGTCTTTCATCAAACATTTCTGAACATTTCTTAAATGATCATTTGTGCAGAATAAATAAAGTAATATGTTAATAAATACCACATAACAAAGACACATTCAACCATATAACACTGGTAACAGTAAACTTCACTTTCATGAATGCAAATCAGCATAGAGAAAAGCATTTAGCTGGGTAAATATATGGAGGACACAACATCTATCTTAAGCATAAGATGTATAAATAATTTGACTTTAGTACTACATAGATAAAAATGTCACTTGTGCCCAAGCTGCCATGGCAAAGGCACCGATACATACTGTATTTCTCTGTGAATCTGAGCAGGTCATGAGATCTTTAGAGCTGCAGGAACTAAATTACACAAACTATATTACATGTGCTAGTTTTCCACAAACTTACACAAAAATTATTATGCTCATAAATAAATATGAAGATAATCTTAATATTATTTTGGCTTGCCACATAAATATTGGTGGAAGAAACAACATGAAATGATTAAATCAAAACTAGCAACAGAGGAAAACAAAAGTTGGATTGTCATCAACAAACAACAACTGACCTTTGCATGTGGTGGGCTGAAGATATACAAAATAAAGATAGACGATGAAATGAAAACCATAGAAACCAAGAACTCAACACTGAAAAAAATATGAACCCATACATGATCTGGAAAGATGACCTGAAACACGGCCTCAAAATATTTGAGAAACTGTGAATTTGGAATCAAAATGGATGTTGTTCATTAGGTTTTTTGAGCCAACCTAATTTACAACAGGGCATGTGTGTGTGTGTGTGTGTGTGTGTGTGTAAACAGCCTATGTGTGAATTATTGCATGTGTTTGCGAGTGTGAGATTACAAAACTGATCTAACTGTGATTATTTTGGCTGCTGATCACATTTCCGCCTGGAGGAGCAATATGTATCGAGTCCAGGATTGGCCGCAACACCTGACCAAATGGCCTGAGAGAGAAAGAGAGAGCATGAAGTACTGCGAAAACTGTGAAAATCGCACAGATTTTCTTACATAAATTTTCAGCATTGGAAATGTGATAGTTGAAAACATCACAGTTATACAATCAATAAGAGATGAAGCTCACAAAAACATGCTCGAGGTCATGTTTAACTACAAAGTCAAAACAACGATTGTCATTAAGAAAATGGTACTTATTTTTAGGACTAAATAGTTTACCCAAAAAACAAACTTTTATTATTTTTCAAGATCCAACAATTCTGTGAAGAAAATATATAGGTTTATATAAAGCGAAGAGTTGCATTGGATGTGACAATTGTATAGAAAAACTGTAAATATATACAGTTAGGTCCATAAATATTTGGAGACTGACACAATTCTAACATTTTTGGCTCTATACACAAACACAATCAATTTGAAATGAAACGAACAAAATGGGTTCTTACTGCAGCTTTAATTACATCCAACAGCAGCTTTATAGACATCCAAATCAGGTGACTGCTGTAGGAATTACAACAGTTTGCAAGATTTCCGCTATTCATTCTTCCATTGCGGGACGGCACACCAAAATTCATCCCGCCACGGCTACATTACAGCTTCTCATTCAAAACATTCAGTAGTTTTTTTGTCTTTTTTTTAATAGTGGGTTACAATCACACCAAAACGCATTAAAAGGTAAGTGAATTATAACAGAGTCAACTTTTCTGTAATTGTAGTAGTGCTGTGCGTTTTTGTTTAACTCTTTAAGGTGACATACTGACTGACTAACTGATAGGTGCGTGATGCCAGCAAACATGACGTACCTTTCAGTAAAAATGAACACAGTTTCTATAATTATACTTTATAGATAAAGGTCTATGGCTCTACATACAACAAACAAAGACTTTATATTGCTGTTTTCTTGAGTTTATAGTCGTTTCACTTTACTTCAGGACTCATTAATGCTGCTCTGTAGGTCTATTGGAGACATGTTGGAGACACACTCGTTACATAAACATACTAAATTGCACTTCAGCAGCGTTTATTTGAGAGCGCACGAGAAAATTTGCACTCGAGCAGCGTATATTTTAAGGCGTGCAAGAAGTTTTATGTACGAACCGAGGAAATTGGCAAGAAAGCAAAGAGATTTGCACGCTTGTATTACATGAATGCGATTTCGACTTGTACTGCGCTCACGACATTTGTCATTAAAATAACGCCATAGGTAGTTGGTAGATCTGTGCAAAAGGCCTGCCGCCACAGCTGGAGAAAATCCTAAAGGAAACGCTGAGCATATGTGATTGCACTTGTTAAGGGTCCAAAAGAAATTGGACAGAATAATAATCATAAATCAAACTTTCACTTTTTAATACTTGCAAATCCTTTGCAGTCAATTACAGCTTAAAGCCTGGAACGCATAGACATCACCATATGCTGTGTTTTATCCGTGGTGGTGCTCTGCCAGGCCTCTAAAACAACTGTCTTCAGTTCCAGCATCAGTTTTTTTTTTTTTTTTTACCTCACACTTCTGACTTATAAAGTTGCATTTTGCAAGAACAAAATTCTCCTAATTCTGGCTTATTAAATCTATTTAACACGCAAATATTGTGTTATTGTCAATTCTGAGGGGAAAAAGCCAGACCTTGTGGTGGTATAAATTCTGAGCCAAGGGGAAAAGACAGAAAAACAAGCCTTTTTTTTTTTTTTTTGGTATATATCTCAGACTTGCAATAGTAAATTCAGAATTTTGAAATATAAAATATTAATATTATTCTTTTTCTAGTCGCAATGGCTTTTTCACCTGGGTTTTTTTTTTTAACTAGGTGCATGTACATTTTGAATGTTTAAAAAAACTATGATTAGCCTATACAGTAAATACACAACTATATAAATATATAGAATTGTAAGTTACATATAGATGTGTATATATAATAATTAGATCTAGATATATGTACAACTATTAAATATATATTAAAAACTACAAATACACATTTAAATTTCAATTAAATACACATGCATTTAAATTCAATGACAACCTGTTAGGTTCCAAGCGCCCTCTTGGAAATGCTTCTTTTATTTACATTTTTAGTTGTTGTTCTAAGTTGTGCGCATTTTGAGATTGTATAGTATATAGTGCTCAACATATATAAGTACACCCCTCACAAATCTCTTTTAAATTTTTATTTTTAATAGGAAGCTATACAACATTATATTTGTGCATATACAGTTGAAGTCAGAATTATAAGCCCCCCTTTGAAGTTTTTTTCAAATATTTCCCAAATGATGTTTAACAGAGCAAGCAAATTTTCACAGCATGTCTGATCATATTTTTTCTGCTGGAGAAAATCTTATTTGTTTTATTTCGGCTAGAATAAAAGCAGTTTTTAATTTTTTAAAAAACATTTTAAGGTCAAAATTATTAGCCCCTTTAAGCTATTTTTTTTCAGTAGTCTAAAGAACCATCTTTATACAATAACTTGCCTAATTACCCTAACCAGCCTAGTTAACCTAACTAACCTAGTTAAGCCCTTAAATGTCTTTTTAAGCTTTATAGAAGTGTCTTGAAGAATATCTAGTCAAATATTATTTACTGTCATCATGGCAAAGATAAAATAAATCAGTTATTAGAAATAAGTTATTAAAACTATTATGTTTAGAAATGTGTTGAAAAAAATCTCCGTTAAACAGAAATTGGGGGAAAAAATAAACAGGGGGGTAATAATTCTGGCTTCAACTGTACATTAAATTAGTCAGTACTGAAGCCAAATCTGGAGCTTATCTAACCAAAAATCTTGCGATAACGGTCCTAAAACTAGTACACCCAAATTTATATGTTAGAGAAAATATTAAATACAAATTTAAAAAAGAAAAATTTTGTAGAAATTTTGTAGGTTGTAATTTTTTATATATATATATTTTTTTTTTTTGCAATATTTTGCTTGAATTAAAGTGTATTATCTTTCAATTTCTAAATATGTTTGGTGACTAAAACATTATTTTAATAAATATATCTGTTTAATAAATATGTTTTGTCTAAATGCACCAAAATACATTGCCTATATTCACTGACAAATTGATAAAAATATTCACCTTCAAAATGGGGTGTACTCAATTATACTGAGCCCTGCATATAGAACTTTTCTGTTTTATAAATAACAAACCTCACCCCAAGTCATTAAAAACCTATATACAGTTTACCAAATAAGACAAATAAACACTTTTCTTTTAATTAATACAATTCATTCTTTTTTTAATTTATGACAGGTGTCAGTCAAACTATTTTCACATAAGCTATTTTTTAAGAGTAGCTTCTTACCAGAAGCACACACTAGTGCAATTCATCTGTTGTTGTGATCAACTGCATTTAATCCAAATTTAACTGAATCCGCTGGCATGGAAAGCATTTTAAAGAAGAACGGCTGACTTTTGTTGTTTATTTTCCAATGTTAATGAAAGTAAATCTGAAAAAGTGTAAAGGGAGGGGTTGGGGGCAAAACAAGTTCCTGACAGTTATAAGCAGGTGCATGTCTCGATATTTTTGCATGTGACATGAAAAAACAAACCCATATTAAGTTTAATATCAGTTTGTTTTATTATCAATTTTCTTACCCATACCTCATTCCCTTTAACTTCATGCACCCCTCATATAGAAGAAAATACATTAACAACACGTTCAGTAATTGTGGTTTTACATTTTTGAACTATTTGTGCGCTAAAACATGTATTGACAACCGATATTAGCTGCAGTCTGCAACACTTTCATTTGTTTTCCACTACTGGAAATTTTAATCATCATTCCACTACTTCATTTTTAATCATTTCCAGAATGCATTCAAACACTGCTATTTTTAAATACGCACTACTCCATACTAATACTTGTTGAACAATATTTCTCCTGTTTATCAAGAAGACATTTACTAGCATGTATGTAATCAAGTGTTTAGCATACTCACGTGGAGAGCACTTCAGAGGGCAGATCGGTGATATAGGAGGGTATTTTATTGCCAGTGAGAAACTGGGCCACCTCATTAGTGAACGTGTTACAGTTGTGTTCAAACAATCTATACTTGTCACCACTGCAGAGAAACAGGGAAACAAGGACTTACAAAAATCTGCTTGTAATGTTTTATTTGCATTTGTAAGGAACTAAACTGGAAGAAATTATTATATTTTCAATAAAACTATCAAAGTACCAAAGTCACACTAACCTGTATGTTGTCTCTCCAAGTGAGGATAGATAATCCATAAAGATCTCTTCCGTCACTTCTGTATTTCCTAGCTCCACCACTGTGTCTGGAGGTCCAAGCATCGTCCCGCCCTGAAACACAGACAGACACACTGGTACATACTGTCCTTGGACTTGCCCTAGAACAAAAGCACCTCTTAAAGGGATAGTTCACCCAAATTTTAACATTCTGTAATCTATTATTCACTCTTTACTTGTTTCAAACATTTATGATTTTCATTCTACTGTTTAACACACTAGATCCCTGAAACCACTGACTTCCATATTTGCATTTCCTATGAAAGTCAGTGGCTATAAATTTCCGCATTCTTCAGAGTATCTTCTTTTGTGTTCAACAAAATAAATAAACTCATAAACGTTTGGAACCACCTGAGAGTGAGTAAATAGTGAGTAATTTTAAAGGTCAACTGTGCCTTTAAGAACAATTTTATTCCAATGTCTTTTAAGCTTAAGCTCCTATCCAAAAATAAATGGGCAAATATAAGTGTTAAGATGTGCTGTTCAAAGCTCCACGTGATGAACATGTAAATTGAGGGAGCGCAGCACATTATATAGTACATTGAGTATGTTTTGGGTTAACATTTTAAAGTTCTAAGTTCTATATTAAATCATCTGTACTAAATGTGTTATTGCAATGTGTTGTGATCTTACCGGTGGGCAACTAGAGATCCCAGCACCACCATAGAAGAATTCCTCACCATAGACTACTATAGACGTGTGCCTGCGTTTACATAATCATACAGGAAATGCTTACAGTTACATAACTAGATATGATATATTATACTTTGCTGCATAAAGGATTGTAATAATAATATATTACAGAGAGGTGATTCACAAACTTACCAAATCCCATCAAGCTGCTTTCCTGAAAGAGAAAATATGTTTTAAAATCCAAGAAGTGATGTTGGTTACATTGTATATTTTTTTAATAAGTCATCATTTTGTTTTATTCATATTATGTAAATAAAATATCAGGACTGTTGTGGTCTGAATCACTTAAGGAGTTAAAGTACTTTTACTCTTTTGAACATTCATGAGGGCTAAACTAGTGGTCCAGCACGTGACATCTCATTGCAATGAAGAACATCGTGTTCTTGGACAGTTTGTTTTCTTACAGATGATTATAGATAAGTAAATGGGTAGGACTCGATGCGAATACAGATCTAAAGGCTGTTTGGTTAAGAATAAATGTTGATAAAATGTTTTAAACAAGTCAGTTGTACTGAAACGGTAAACGAGTTTTATAAATCCTAGTACGCTGAATCGTCTCTTAAATATTCATGATGACATCCTTATCCATTGGACGACAACAACGCGACGTCATATTACCTCATTAATAATCAAGCAATAGATTCGCCATTGGACAGTTGCAAAATAAACGTTGGATTTACCTAATTAATATTCAGTAGTCTGGAATTTTCATTGGAAGGTTTACCAGGGAGCGACACTACGATGGTAGTCATATAAATAAGATAGCGCTTCTTCGAGAATTGCAAATCTAGCGGCCCTCACCGGTGTAACGGGTTAGTAAAGACTAACTGCTGCACTCACCCAGCATTATCGGGCTGAGCTGTCGTGCCATTCCTCTCGACAGGTCATAAATGAAGAGCTGAACTCCAAACGTCGAGTCGTGTTGGTCCATGTTAAAGTGATGCTGGTGTCTGAATGCGGCTGACTAACGTTAGCCTTGTCTGCGGTAACGTTATCTACAGCTCCCGCGGCCTCAAGATCCTCAAATAATCACGACGCTCTATGAATCTAAGTTTTAAAATGTCTGAAATGTTGTATCTGTGTGAGACGTTCGGACAATCTACGGCATTCGGAGGGTTTAAGAATAAAAAAGACGCTAAAGCTACTTTAAAAGGATGGGAAGATGAATAGGCTAGCTTTCCTTCCAAGCCGCCTATGAAGAAGAAGCGTATTAATTCAACGGCACGACAGCGCCATCTATCGTATGTGCAGACAATTACCTCACGACACGCTCTTTACAAACTACATGCCCACGACAAACAACAATGTCATATCAATGGACTTAATCTACACAACCGTTAGCTGGAGCTTTTATCGTCACATACCATTCATTATTTTGCCTTTCATCCATATATGTTTCAAAAAGCTACCAATGAAGAGAATGTAAATCATTATATATATATATAGAGAGAGAGAGAGAGAGAGAGAGATTATCAAAAGCCTTTAGATGGAACTAGCATTTACTATTTTTATAAAATGTTTTTGACTCTAGAAGCGATATGTCTATTTAATTTTCAATTTAAATCCAGAGTGGGAATAAGACACAAATATTTGACATTTTAATTATAAATTCTCAATGTTTTTCACACTTTATGGGACATTATAACACAATGCAAAATAATCGCCTGTGTGAAACTGATGTTCTTACGAACTTCAGTATTGTGCAAGATCTTCAGCTAAAACAGAATAGTGAATATAAACAAAGTGGCTTAATGTGTAAAGAGAGTGATGTTGAATGAACATCAATTTATTAATAACGCAATATACTCACCGGCCACTTTATTATGTACACCTGTCCAACTGCTCGTTAATGCAAATTTCTAATCAGCCAATCACATGGCAGCAGCTCAATGCATTTAGCCATGTAGACATGGTCAAGACGATCTGCTGCAGATCAAACAGAGCATCAGAATGGGGAAGAAAAGTGTTTTAAGTGACTTTGAATGTTGCATGGTTGTTGATGTCAGACGGGCTGGTCTGAGTATTTCAGAAACTGCTGATCTACTGGGATTTTCACCACAACCATCTCTAGGGTTTACAGAGAATGGTCAGAGAAAGGGAAAATTTCCAGAGAAAAGCAGTTCTGTGGGCACAAATGCCTTGTTAATGCCAGAGGCCAGAGGAGAATGGCCAGATGGTTTGAGCTGATAAAAAGGCAACAGTAACTCAAATAACCACTTGTTACAACCGAGGTATGCAGATGAGCATATCTGAACGCATAACACGTTGAACCTTGAGGTGGATGGGCTACAGCAGAAGACCACACCTGGTGCCACTCCTGTCAGTTAAGAACAGGAAACTGAGGCTGAGGCAAAATCTCTGAGGAATATTCCCAGTACCTTGTTGAATCCAAGCCACGAAGGGTTAAGGCAGTTCTGAAGGCAAAGGGGGTCCAACCTGGTACTATAGCAAGGTGTACCTAATAAAGTGGCCGGTGAGTGTATGTACTGGAAAACACGTAAACATAGGTTAACAGAAATACTAAAGTTTTCTTTTTCTATGGAAAACAATTTTAAAGAAAACGAAACTTTATGTAGGGGCTTTCCATCTGGGGTCCATGAGAGGAACATGTTTATATAGCCTACAGGTACGTATATACAGTTTTTATGCCTTTAAGTTTGCATATGAATCATAACATATGCCATTAGCCCACTGAATGTAATAGTACTCAACTGAAAATTAGCTTTCTCCCATTTTCTGCTTTGTGTGGGATAATTAGCCGAATACTCTGGATTTAGTTTAATTTTAGTTAATGCGCCGAAAAAAAACCAAACGTTGATCGCAGCAGCAGCGGCAGCGCGAGGAGGGAGGGAGGTGTATAAATGAGCGGCGCTGGAATTCTCTGGAAATCAGAAGAACTTTCTGGAATTCTGTTGGCGCAGATTCCGGGAAGCACCGGGATAATTATCATTGTTATTCAGAGCGTTTCTCGGAAAACACTATTTAAGTACTTTATTTTTTTTAGGTGTATGTGTTTCCGTAGATCACGTTTCTATATACAGGGCTTTACATCAGCATCTGCAATGACCCGATGTGAAGCTCAAAAGTGACTCATCGCACTAATACGTCCTTATCGCACAAAGAGAGAGACCACCTTTTCCCGTTTTTCATATCCATTTCTCGGCAAAAACAGTCGCGCTCCTTCCTTAACGCGCGCGAACTCTCGTGGTGACTCGTGCTCGGTGCAGTGCTGAAGGGACGGCGAAGTATGGCAAGCCTAGTTAACATTCAGCGTTTAGCAATAGAGGATCTGCTACGCTTGTTGCTTGTCTTGATTAGTTCTTTTTACAATTATATTGTACTTTTTTCCCAAAATGCCAGTCCATAATTTTGTTTTTTATGCCAGTCTATAAATGTAGGCCTATAGTCCTTCATTCAGTTCAGTATGTATGTGAGAATGTGTTGATTTAACCACTGCACAGACCAAATTGATTTGAAAGTTGTGGCTTTCTGTATCTTAACTGACTCCATGTTTGTTCTAACTTATTTAGTCTGTGTAGTTTCACCTAAAAAAAATCTGTTTATTAGTATATTTGTGGCAGCATCAGGAGATGGAAAGCAGGATCATCTCTTACAATCAGTGTTTAAACCTTAGAAAAAAACAGAAGACAACAATCACCTGTGATAGAATGGGATTTTGTTCTTGACTGTTATCGCGATGTATATTGTTATAATAGTATTTTTACATATAGTTATTTATAATAGCATTTGTACATAATAAAACTAGTATGCAACCCAAGCAAAACTTAAACTATAAATTATTTTAAATTTTGTAGTTCGGACCCAAAAAAATAATTTATTGCATTTTCTTTTAAATCATTTAAGTTCATTTGACTGATTATTAAAATCTGTGGATATTATAAATGCATTTGGTGGGTAAGATTGCTACTTCTTATTGTCATTCAATATGTTTTGGTCATTATAAATGCATAGTCACTTTAAAGACTGATTTATACTTTTGTGTCAAGTGCACACGTATGGTCCGGCGCAGTTTGCGTGCAGTCACATAGCCCTCGCCATGCCTGACGCAAGCGCACATCTCTTAAAAAATGTAACTACACATCACACATAGCGAAAGCTCTGTGATTGGTCGGCTTGGTAGCGCTGACAAGCGTTGGTGGTGCTGAGAGCTGTGAGCCCGATGGAGCAATTGTTTACAAGTGTCGAGTCCCGTTAGGGAGCTCCAGATGGAAACTTTTGTTTTGTGTTTACCTTATGATTTAAGTTGTTGCATGTCCGCCAGTTTCCACAAGCGAGTTTCAGCTACTTTTAGCATTCAGAAAAAATGAAACGTCCGTGAAGAAACTCGACACAGAGGAACATAAAACCTGCTGCCAGCTAGCGTTTCTGAAGTGTTATTGCAGAGCAACACAACCAGCTAGCAGAAGCATAAATGCATGACTACACGCAAGGCAGGCGCCATGGGTCACACCAATCACTCGACACAGAAGTATAAACCAGCCTTAAGTGTAACCAGCACTGCAAATTAGACATGACACCGAAACAATCATGAATGCAACGATCACTGCTGCTTTAGCTCTGCTTACGCTACGCGTTGCTGCACGGCTTCAGCATTCGGTATATGGTCCAAAATTGCCTATAATCGAGTAGTTACTACATTTAAATTTAAACTACATGACCATTAGAAAAGTATATAAAGTATGTGAGTTGTACAAATGGAACTCGGATTTACTACAGCCGATATATGTTATTATAACGTGACCTTCCTGCGTCAGTTGCTCACTCTCATTTATAAATCCTCTCGTGTGGCAAAATGGGATAGCGAAGCGTCCATCGTATGCGGGTCATCCGGGTACTTGTCGCATATTGTTTTTCGAGTACAATGAATTTGGACATACTATACAGTTTGCATACTGTTTTTAATGTACTATATAATATGGAAGTATGCGATTTCTGACGCAACCTTTTATCTGTTAACATGGGTGATGAAAACAAACATGCTCTGCTTTCATGTGCAGTGTCATAGATGCAGTCATGGGTCTCACAGCTTGGCAGGTCTGCCTTGCCTTCAGAAAGCATGTGCTCTCAAGCAAGGTTTTCTCATAGGATAAGAAAACTCTGCGATGAATAATTATGACAAACCGACATGGCGTCACTCCATTAGCAGATTCTAAAATTATTTTAGACCCTGAAGGATTAAATTAGCTGGCAAAAGCTCAAAATTATCCAGTTTTCCCCACAATTAAAGATAACAAGTACTAACGTTGTCTTAACTGATGCTCAACACACACAAATCTGTTAAAATCTTTAATAAATAAATAAAAAGTACTCTATGGTGTCTTGAACCTTTAAAGAATAAAATAAATGCTACCTCGGCTTGCCATAGGGAGAAGTGGGTGGGCGCGCGCGAGTAGAGCGTGCACGCGCCAAGCAAAGCCAGTGCGTACATGTGTCGCAGATTTTAAAACTCAGAGCTGGAACAGCAGCGGACCAGAAGGTGCACTAAGAGTTTCGACTGCTTTAAATCCTAAAAAAACACACTGCCAGAGTCTACGCGGGACATCTCGACGACATCTCATCCTCTGAAGAGGAAAATCGGAAGAGATCAGAAACTCTTTGCTGCACTGAATGATCTCATGAGCATGGAGCTGTCATCAATAGGAGAGCAAGTGTTTGCTGTGGAGTCAATAACGAAGAAGAGGATAAGAAAAGTAAGGACGATGCTGATGCGCATTAAAAATATACTTGATTCAGCTGTTTTGCTGCACAGTATTCTGCAGGCTCTATTTACTTTCTGTTTTGAAATGATTAATACCCCCTAAAGTCCGCGCAGTTTTTGTTCTGTTGGCAGTTCAGGAATGACTCACGAGTGAATAACACCTCTGCTTGCGTAACGTTTCGAAACTTTCTCTTTGCAGGGCTTCTCGTGTGCACAACACTGCGGTAACTTGAATGTTATTCTCGAAAGTTTGTGAATTTTAGTAAGATCTCGCGCTTGAATCGCGAGCGCTATAGATGGAGGGGGTGTGTGAGAACAGCGCGCGTGTCATCATCATCGCCGTCGATGCGCGTTTCGCTCGGAAAATCGCCGCGTTTCGTGGCTACGCAGTTTATTTATACGCGCGCAGGGTCACAGATGATGCGCGTAACATCCGCGCAGTTGTCAAAATAATCGGAGCACTTGGACCAGCGGCTGAATAAACTCGGGTTTTAAAATGGTGATAAACAATATAGGTTATGTCTAATAATAGAACACGCACGAGTAAGTATCGCTTTGGTAGGTGTTTTTGTTATTTATTATTTTCTGCGTAATATAGAGCCAGATGTTGTAATGTACAGTAATAGCTGGTGATGATGATGATGATGACTAACGCTGCATGTGCACGCGGGTTTCATTTCGCACGCTCGAGCATGAGGGGGGGAAAGACCTTCACCGCTCCACACGTTGCACAAAATGAGTTGTTTACGCGTTTCCATGGCCCCACCTATTTCCATCCCATGAATGTTCCTGAAAGTCGCTGTGTTTTTTTTAAATGGAACTCACGAGCTCACCCATGCTCACGTGACATTACGTACCGCGCGCACGGCTCCGTTTTATCCTGTATAATTTCTGTCAAAATACTACTGCGTGTTGACATCTTAAAGAGACAGCTGAGTGTTTGGGTCATGGATTCGTCGAGGAGTGTGACGTATGTCTCCATCTGAACTTTAAAAGTGAAAGTGACTCCTTTCTTCTTTCGCTCTCGTTTCAGGGAAATGTGGAATATCTTTTAAAGTGGCAAGGATGGTCGCCTAAGTAAGTTACTCACCTATTTAGGTCATTTTTACAAGACAAAATGCAGCCTACTACTAGGACACAGTATGTGGGTGCTTATAAAAAAGCATGTGAAGGGCAAATTTCACTCCAAAACGACTCGATTACAAAAAATAAAAAAAAAAAGGGGGGTTTGGATTAAAACAATGCAAGCATCCCTTTGTTTTTCTTTTACATTATATTTTATGTCTAGATTAATTACACAAAATTAGTCAAGCCCTGGTCATATTTCAGATAATTATCTAAAAAGATGTACAGTGATACATTTTTATAGTTATTTCTGTGTTTATTGCATGATATTAAAAGGTTTTTGAAATCATTTTATTTCCTAATATTTAATTATTCTTATTTATCATAAATAAATAAATAACAGTGGTGGTGGTGGTAGCATTTTCTTATGTATTTATTTATACAAGTTTATTGGTTTTTCAATTAAGACATAGCCTTGAGCTATTCAGATAAACATTATCAAAAATCAATGTAGGCTGTACATTTTTATTCTGGGCACAATAAATAATCTGCACCTGAAACTGTTTTAGCTATGTGCTACTCCAATAATCTCTTTGGGCCTGTCTATGTGACTGTCAGGTACAGCACCTGGGAACCAGAAGACAACATCCTGGACCCTCGTCTTGTCCTTGCCTTTGAAGAAAAGTAAGTGACACTCTCGTACATTTGATTACTAATGAGAAAAGGACCGAACAATTTATTATTATTATTATTATTTATTGAAAAATTTTTTCCATGTCTAATTCCTGTGTATTCTTTCAACAGAGCAGAGAAGGAGAGAGCTCTGGCTTATAAGAAGAAAGGCTTGAGACCTCGTCAAGTAATTTTGCGGGTATGAGTTGATTCTTCATTATTTTGATGTCAAATACTTTATAAAACTGTGGGTCTCTATCTACATTCACAATGTATTTGCAGACCCCAAAACTCCAAACTAAATATATGCTTTTAATCTTGGCCCAGAGAGCCTCTCCAATCAGAGATTCTTCCCAAAACATAAATTACAGCAGTTTATATAGGACAGTACAGGAACACACATTTTATAATTTCATCATATAATCATAATATAAAATTACAAGAGGAAAGGCCTGAGACCTCGTCAAGTTATTCTGCGGGTATGAGTCGACTCTTCATTATTTTGATGTCAAATAGTTGTACATTATAAAACTGTGGGTCTCTTATCTACATTCACAATGTATTTGCTGGTCTACAGTTAACTTCACAAATTTTAGGGGGTTCTCTAACCTCACCAAAAATAATTCTCAGTGGTCTTCAGTCAACACATGCTAGGTATGAGGTAAGGCCTTTAGTGCGCTATAAACCTTACTGTAGTAAGACGAGACCCAAAACTCTAAACTGAATATGTCTTAAATCTTGGCCTAGAGCAATGGTCACAAACTCAAGCATCAGCTCTGTATAGTTTAGCTCCAAACACCTCCAAATCGCATCTGCTTAATAGTCTCTAGTAGTTTTGAACACCTTGATTAGTTGAATCAGCTGTGTTTAATTAGGGTTGGAGCAAAACTGTGCAGAGCTGCGGCTCTCCAGGAATTCGGCAAAATCCATTCGGATTGTTCAATTATGTGAACTCAAATTTAAGTTTAGGCAATTATTCTAAGCATTATTACTCTGAATTCATATATATATATATATATTCTTTAACCAAGATATGTTAGAAACATTCATCCCCAGAATATTACAGTGTTAAACCTGAAAAGATGAAATGTTAGTTACAGTTACTTATCAAAAAAACATACTTAAATTTCACGAGAGAATTGTTACATTTGTTTTACTTCTAAGGAAAAAACAAAAAAAGCATGAGAATGGCTGCATTTTGCTAAAGGTCCAGTGAAATTAACATAACGTTTTTTAGATGTCAGTCTTCGAGGATATCGATTAGCTAATGTGGTACAAAATTCGCATTTAGAAGATATAAAACTGATATAAACTTGTAAAGCTTGTAGTTTGTCACTTCCGCCTGAACGGATCAACGTTTTTTTTTTCCACGTCACCTCATACTTCAGTTTCTCATCAAATCTTGACCAATTAAATGTAAAGCACAAACCCTGCATTATTATATAATACTTGTTGTGTCCTGTGTGTGCAGTTTCTATGAGTATCATGGCCAAAAAAATGTTATATCGATTTCTATATAATATATCCAAGAATCTGATACACAAAATAAAACCGATCTGATGTACTAAAGTGCCCCAGAACTGCTGAGGGACCTGAATGCTGTGTGTTTGTGTCCATTATTGGCTTTGGTGTCCAAATTTGGCCTAGCATCAACAGGGGGCTGTTTTTCCTCACACGGCTCCCAGGAAAATTCTCTAAAAGTGCATCTACAGAGCCATCTAGATTGCAAGATAATGTATCACAGCAGTTGTTATGACACTTTAGTATTGTAGAGAGAACAACACAAAGCATATTTCAGCCCAGAGATAAAAATTGCAATATTTTTACCCCCTTAACAGAACATCTACCCAATGGACCTTCGAAGTGCACACAAGGTTCCAGATAAACCCAGCCCAAGAATCCGTCTGTCACTCACCCGCTCCATGAGCACCGAAGTGGACCAAAACGGAAGGCGCTATAGACATAGTGTTGTCTACCGTCGCTTAAAGAACAGGTACAAGAACAGGCAGTGCAGATCCAGACTCTTTGAAAGCATCAAACCATCCAAGCAGCCAATGAGACATCCACTTCCTGCAAAAGACTGTACAGAGAACGTGTGGAATGAAGACGAGGAGAAGAGAAAGGTCAAGAAAATGAGAAAAGATGAAGAAAACACAACACAAGTGCATCAGGACATTCCGAGTGGTAGGTGTTATGTGGCATCGAAACGACAACTGTTGCTAAGATACACTGCATGCAACATATTCAGGGGTCATAAGGGCCACTCTGAAAAATATTGCAAGATATTTCTGAATCACAGTGACAACCGGCAAACACGTGTTTGACTACTGAATAGATCCCACCTAGTTGACCCTAAAATAGAAATGCATCAGGTTAATCCAAATGTAGTCTTCTGCAAAATAATCCCAGAGGTCATATGGACTGCTTTTATACAACATAAAATGATTCATTTTCTACAACGACTCACTTTTATTTGAAGTATTCTGAACCCATTTGACTTTGGTCTCCAGGACTGACTCATTTAAAATAGTTAGGCATCCATTTTACCCCATTATAGCACTAAAATCTTATTCAAATAGATTCAAACTAGTGAGTTAGATTTGATGCCAGTGACGCTGAACATTGGTTCCTACACAATCGACCTTTAGACTGCAGAAGCTCTGGACTTGGCAGCTTAGCCAAGACCAGAGACCTTCTGACTGACATGGAAAGCAACCAGCCACAGTTTTTAGTGATTAGGGACATGACAATGTAAAGTTGGCATAGCTACAATAACACTAGCATGCAGTCAATAAATAATTTATTCAAGAACATTGTGTTCAGTCGTCAAGGGTCCATGTCGTTAACTCCACATACTTATGAAAATCCAGTGTTTAGATCTCATTAGTGGCTTTTGCACTGAAAGGACATTTTCATAGTTCATAGAACTAGAGCATAGAGCATGTACGTTTTGCCCTAGTCCTAATCAGACACACCTGATCCAACTAATCAAGGTATTCAAGACTATTCTTGAACACCTTGATTAATTGGATTAGCTGTGTTAGAATAGGGTTGGAGCAAAACTGTGTAGAGCTGTGACCCTCCAGGAACTGAGACCTATAAACTAGAGGCTGAAGTACACTGTAGGAACTAGGAACAATTTTTGTTTTAGAAAACTTTTAGAGTAGGGTCCATTTCTGCACAATAGGAACTAGCGACATAATCATTTGCTGATTGGGAAGATCCATGCAATACAAAACACCAGCACAATAGTTTTGGTGGCTAATTCTTATAACAGAGTTCTAATAACTACCACACGTGAAACCCTCGATTGTCCCAAAACCTTCTTATGTGATGGAAGTTCAGCATCTGGAATGGCTTTGCTTCTCACAAGACCTCTAGAATTCAAGTCTAACTTTGAAGGTTTCTAGGCGTTTATTATTTTATGCCCCTTATGCATCAAACATTCAAGCCAGCAGTCCATAAGCAGTGATGTCTGATGTAAAGACAAGGTCTTGAAAGTCTTATGATCAATCATTGGCATAAACCTGGTGTGATGTCTTAAAACTAGTAAGCTTAAGTAGATGACAGAACCACTGGACAAAGCCTTTCTGGGCCTAAAATGCTTTTGGAACTTGAAGCTCTGAAACTGTCATTCAGGCTTGTTGCTTCACGTTGTCAAAATATTCCATACGTCTTGCGATATACAATTAAATTCTTCAGAATGATACAGTGGATTTGTGTGAAGAACAAGTCAATATTTAATTTAGCGAATCTTAATTTCATGAAACCTTAGCACAAGGCTGTAGGTCAGTAAAGATCATTGGAAAAGTGGAACAAAGTCAGCTATACGTTGTTAGGACAATGTACGGTTAAATAGAGACAAAATGTTTAGGTTGATCACTCTTTGAAACTTCATTCCAAGTTTCTGTCGTTTTCTGCCAGGTCAAGAGATGTCAGAGGGTTACAACTCTTCGGCAGAACAGGAAGCTGAAATCACCATCAAGGAAACCGAAAATTGCTCTTCCATTTTTGACCATGCTGAGAAGCCAAGCGAAGATACGGGTACAGACATAGGAGCACTAGAAAGCAGTACAATCACAGACACAGAAAAGAATGAGCCAGTCACAAACACTGCAGGGGACGAGGACTGTGTACGGGTATCGCATGACACAACAAACACTGACCAATCATTACACAACTGCACTAAGTCAGGAGCTGAGGAAGGTGTGTTTGACCGAGTACAGAACAGACCTTCAGTTATCGAGGTACATTTGAGTGCTAGATGTGGACAGGAAGAGGTAAGAGAATCAGCTGAGGTAGGCAGTTCAGAGGCCAAAGAAAAGGAAGGGATTGATGCTGAAGTCACGGCAGAATGCACAACAACATTCGAGGTACCAATCGACCAATTAAAAGCTCCTGTCATAGCAGCAAGACATCCTGGGAAAGTCATAGTGACACAGGTGACCATAAATTCCTTAACCGTGACCTTTAAAGAGGCTATGACGGCAGAAGGTTTTTTCAATGGGTGTGGGCTTGAGGTCTAAGTTGACAAGGAAATCCAAGAGCATTACAGTAGATTCATGTACAGTTAGTCAGGACCAAGTGAACGACACCGTTCACAGTAGTGAAGCAGATATTGTCCAAGCAAGGTAAGGACACCTCCGAGGCATTTTTCCTTCAAGTTTGTCCTTGTGTCGTTGTGGTAAGTTAACTGTTGACGGATGACATTTCTGAATATACTCAGTGATGCTGTACGCCAAGATTGAGCATGTAACGCAAATCTCCATATCTGTACCACTACTCTTCCAGCAGTCGCCATTAACTATAAGAAGAAACCGTTTTAAGTTCCGACTCCAAGACCAAACTTCGGTTACCTCACCTGTTTGTCCTGTAACCAAGCAGGTGGGAAAAGGAAAGGCTACCTGGCTTTGTTTCAATATCTGTGCCCGAGCTCTCTTCGCTCTGTTCAGAGGCCTTTGTGCATTTTTAAAGAGACAGTATTGGTTTACATTCACAACCGCTACAGTGGACGCTTTTTTTGTAGGGGTAGATCCTGTTCATCTGAACACATGTGCTTTAGGTGTGCTTTTAGCATGGCAGAAATCAAAGCCGAGCCTAAAATACATGTTGTGTTCGTGGTGAGATTTGGCTTATAAGCTCTGTTGTTGCTCTCACATGTGACAACTGCACTTTTTTTGCTTGTATTTACAGTAAATAAATGGAAAATAAAGTTGTGGGTGATTGTAATTTATTTGTGATGAACATTTGTTTGTGTTGAAGGTAATATAAATGTTGAATATAAATATACGCATAATATGTTTTGAAGATAAATATAAGCATAAATATACGTTCTGAATATAAATATATACATAAATACATGTTTTGAAAATAAATATGTTTTGAATATATACGTTTTGAATATAAATATATGCATAAATACGAGTTTTGAATATAAATATATGCATAAAAATACGTTTTGAATATAATTATATGTATAAATACACATTTGAATATAAATATACACAAATACAGGTTTTGAATATAAATATACGCATAAATATACGTTTTGAATATAAATATATGCATAAATAAAAGTTTTTAATATAAATATACGCATAAATACGAGTTTTGAATATAACTATATGCATAAATATACATTTTGAACATAAATATATGCATAAATATACGTATAAATACACATTTGAATATAAATATACACAAATACACGTTTTGAATATAAATCTACGCGTAAATATACGTTTTGAATATAAATATACGCATAAATACGAGTTTTGAATATAAATATACGCATAAATAAACGTTTTGAACATGAATATACGTTTTGAATATAAATATATGCATAAATATGTTTTGAATATAAATATATGCATAAATATACGTTTTGAATATAAATAAACGCATAAAAACATGTTTGAATATAAATAAACGAACAAACACATGTTTTCAATACAAGTATACACACAAATCACGTTGACTATAAATATACGCACAAATACACATTTTGAACAAATATACGCATAATGTTTTGAATATAAATAAACGCATAACTACACATTTTGAATATAAATATGTTTCAACATAAATATGCGCATATATGTACGTTTGAAATAAAAATATATGCACAACTACACGTTTTGAGTATATACACGCAAGTATACATTTTGAATATAAATATATACACAAACACATTTTGAAGATAAATATACGCACAAATACACATTTTGAATATAAATATACTCATAAATACACGCTTTGAATATAAATATTCTCATAAATGTACATTTTGAATATATACGCACAAATACACGTTTTGAAAATAAATATAAGCATAAATACACATTTTGAATATAAATATAAGCATAAAAATACGTTTTGAATATAAATGAGCATAAATACACATTTTAAATATAAATATACGCATAAACACGTTTTGACTATAAATATACACAAATACACGTTTTGAATAAAAACATACGCATAAATATATATTTTGAATATACATTTACACATAAATATATGTCTAGTATATAAATATATGCATATACGTTTTGAACATAAATATACGCATTAATATGCGTTTTGAACCGGAATGCGCACAAATATAAGTTTTTAACAAATATACGCATAAAAGTTGAATATAAATGTGCATAAATATATACGTTTTGAACATAAATATACGCATAAACATACGTTTTGAATATAAATATATGCACAAATATACATTTTGAGTATAAATATATGTATAAATAAAAGTTTTTAATATAAATATACACATAAATACAAGGTTTGAATATAAATATATGCATAAATACACGTTTTGAAAATAAGTAAACGCATAAATATACGTTTTGAATATAAATATACGCATAAAAACATGTTTGAACATAAATATACGCATAAATACGTTTTGAATATAAATATACACAAATACGTTTTGAATATAATATACGCATAAATGTACGTTTTGAATATAAATAAATGCATAAATATACATTTTGAATAAAAATATACGCACAAATACTCGTTTTGAATATAAATATACGCAAATACACGAATAAATATACATTTTGTAGTCAATTAACTATAGGACTTTTTTTTTTAACAACGTAACATCACCACCTACTGGCCTGGCATGCATAATATTCTAAGCTCTTTGTTTACAGATCCATGTTGTCTGAACGTTTTTATGTGAAAAAGTAAATCTTGGGGGCATCATTTTACTTTGATTTTTGTCAGCTGATTTGCTTCATGTCTCATCACATTCATCACAAAAGGTCACTGATTGAAATGTAATGAGTTCTATTTAGTTGGACTGCACTGCTAATGTCTGCAAACGCATGGCAGTCACACTGTTATAAAGTTGCAATAATGAGATATGAATTCACAATTATGTCATTGCAGAACCCTCAGACTAAAGTTATAAAACACAATTAAGAGACATGACGGTGTGCACAGGGGTCTTAAGAAGTATTCAAAGTTGATAAATCAATTTAGAGAAATTTAAGACCCTTAAAAAAAGTCTCAAATGCTGAGTTGCAAGGTATTAAATAGTGTATCTGTTTTGATTATACCATGTACAGTTGAATGCTAGCATTTAATCTGCGAATAGTATGATGCTAAATCGATAAAATCCTGCTAGATTTAACATCACACTGCTTTGTTTACTGCAGTAACCAAGGCAACGCCGCAATTTTCTGCTGATCTAAGGGCGCCACCTGCTGGATTTGCATTTTATTCAGCATATGAATAATGTTTTAGTTTAGGATTAGTTTCTTAAAATCAGTATTTAGGTTGAAACCTAAAGGGGCAATGAGTTTTACAACGTCTTTAAAAAGGTGTTAAAACGTATTAAATTTCACATTTCTGTATATACCCTGCATGAAAGCTGCTTTTTGAGTTAGATTCCATAAAACTTAAAGCCATCTTCCTCAGACTAGTGCTAGAATTAATTACATACTCTGGAATATTTGGTTAAATGGGTAAAGTACAGTCAGCCAATCAATATCACAATACAAAACAAGGACGGAAATCTCACTTAAAGTGCATAGTTTACCTCTTTTTTATGATTTAATATTAATATTATGGTTCTTCTGATTGTGCTAGTTTAGGTTCAGTTTAAAACACAATTCAGATTTTTTTATTATAATGTGTTAAAAAGTGTCATGTTAGGGGCGTGTCCACAGTTCGCTGATTTAGGGGTGTGTTGCTTTACATGTAAATTAGTTTCGGCTTCCCGCCAACGTAACAAGGGGGCGGGGCCATGAGCTCACCCGCTCTGCGTTTGCAACAGAGGCAGACTGAGAGGAGCAGGAGTGAGAGGATCTGCATTCAGTCGTACATGTACGACTCTGACACAGACCAAGCAGAGAGTACAAAATCATTTGTGTCTTTGTACAGTTTTACAGCCAACTGTGTGCTAGTTTCAAGTACCGAGCTTGTACACAGAAACTAATAACCACGCACACTGAATTAACTTTGACTGAGGCACCGGATGCGCCGCTCGAAGCCGTGACACGGCACACCAGACATTCTGTGGCGTGGCAGAAACATGAAGTGTCTCGAATTGTCACGCCACGCATTTTTAAATTCTAAACATAGGTTTCTATGAGGGTACACACAACGGCGCCTCAAGTCTGCAGCGGTCCGCGGTGCCCAGCTGTTGACTTGAGTGTACCCTGATAGAAACCTGTGTTTAGAATTCTAAAACGCATGCTAGTTAAGATCACAGGGAGCTTCTGTGATCGCGAGAAATGCAAACGGGTGAAGTATAAGGTAGACTCGATGAGAAGTACACATGTTTGCAAACCTACCTAAACATACAACCAATAATTCCGATTAGAGCGATAATGTGGAGAATATTGCTCTTGTGTTGAGCCCAATGAGCCTTGCATCTAAAAATAGAACTAGGGTGTTCCTTTAGTGATATCGCTTCGACTCACGCTGAAAATGGCGGACGTGAATCAACAAACTGAGGATATGATGACGCGCCTGTCAATCAATATTGGTGGGCGGGGGGACCGCACTCCTACGCTCTCGCTTCAATTGGTCCACCGTTTTTTATGTTGTTAAATTGAAAAAAAAAAGCACAGGGTGTGCTTATATCACCTCAATATGACGGTCTATACACCATACATGCACATATGTCTGTCCAAACAGCTTGAAAAGTAGATTTTTTACCATAGGTGCCCTTTAAGTTATTGATAATTGATAATGCCTGTGATCAATGGACCAGGTAAATGGAATAAACTCTTCCTCAATAGGTAATAAAAAATAAGAAACCCACAGTGTTAAGTGATATTAAAACACTCAAGAGAAATACCACAATTTCACAGTTCCTTTCACCATCTCCAAGATCATTTGCCGGACAAACAGGTTCCTCTTTATCTGCCTGAACGTCAACATGGGAAGCCAGCTGGCTGCTGAGTCAACTATGACCAGCCTAACAGCCCTTATTAGCACATTTAACCAAACAAAACCAAATCCAAGAGCACTTTCATTCTGCCAAAAATAAAACGTTTAAGCCAATTAAAGAGAAAAAATGCCGAAAAGCAAGCATTTAAAAAACAAATCCCAAATAATAAATGCGCACTAAATCAAATTTGTTATCTTCATTTTATTAAAAAAAAAAAGTATTAAGTCCACAGTTTGTTTCCTTTGTACAGTACAAAATATTCAAATTAAGCTCCCAAAGTTCAGCGCAAAGGAAATTCTGGAAGTGGAGGAAAATAAGGAGTGGTACTGAAGAAGGACAAAAACGGTGAAATCAGTGGCACGCACGCACGCCTCTCCTGTTCTGTTGTTTCACTGCGCCGTACAGTTCATAAGTGAAACGCTGCTCAATATGGCATTGGCATGAGCAGAACTCCAGCACCACTTCCAATACACACGCACACACATATACACAAAACATTCTCTCACCCAACCTGTACAGACAGCTCCACTATCCAGTAAGTCTTAGGAGGAGTGCACACACATTCTGAGGGCGTGCGGGCCGGTGTGTGCATCCAGCAACTCGTCCTGTTGCAAAAGCAGTGATGTCCAATGGAATTTCCAATATGGCATGAAATAATATCCATTGGGCAGCGGAGCGCACACCAAACCCGATCCCCCAACACTGTAATTTATATTATAGTCAACCTAAATCTCCAGCTTAAGTGAAGGAGTAGCTCCCCATTTTAATAGGTATTAACAAAAATATATTCTATGTGAACTGTAGCAGTCTCTGGGAACGCACATCAACGAAATCCATCATGACGACAAATGAAAAAGCTAGAATAAATAAAATGCAAAACTCAAAATTTACAAGGAAGATATGCATGATGTTCAGATAATTATAATAACTATATAGGCATCACAATAGTTGAAATGTTCCATGTGACTCTGTAGAACACATAACAGAGACTGGTACATGGTGAAACGATATATATAAAAGGAGTCCTTAGTCATTTGCGCTTTATTTTTATACCACTTTTAAAATCTTAAAAAATATCTCTTGAAAAAGAAAAAGTACTCCCCTGGACCTGACATTGAAAATATTACTTGTGGTTTGTTCTCTGAGGCTGAGAAACAATCCTCTCTTTGTACATATCTGGCAAAAGGAAAACAAAAGAACACCCCCATATACTTATTTGTGTTGAATATATGAGATATCTCTCATAGAAGGGCCCGTTCTCAAAGCATTTATGTTGAAAAACACTAAATTCACCCTTGTAAAAAAATGCTAACACTGTCTCTGGCAAGGTTTTGTGAATTTCCTAATAACTATGTGATCTAAAGGGTTAGATTCATGTTAATGCCAAGGTCCTGGCCACTAGGGGGCAGCATATCATTCGCTCCAGGTCCATGGAGTCCTGCCATGCCACTGAGTTGAGAAAGCATGGCATTCTGATCTGCACCAAATCCGCTTGGGTCCTTAGAGTTGTGTTGTGGCTGTTGGTGGGGTGGAGGAGGTGGAGCCATGCCTGAGTGATGTTGCTGAAGATGGCTGGGATGTGGAGAACCTGTTTGGGTTTGAGGCGAGATGTGGTGAGGTGAGGGCTGAGGTTGTAGGCGTGGGGACGGACTTGAGTGAGGTGGCTGGGACTGGGGTCGTGGAGATGGCTGTGGTGAACACACCTGGTTGCTGAGCGAGGATGGAAGCTGCTGGCCCTGCAAGTGGGGCGACTGAGATATCTGTTGCTGCTGTGGACTCATTGGGTTGTTTTGCTGTGCCGGAGAGGTACCACTGAGATGCTGCTGCTGCGGAAAAAGACGCTGATGCAAAGCCTGTTGCAATAATGCCTGTGGTGACTGAAGACCTGGACCTAGTTGTGTGGGCTGTGGACCTCCTCCAGGTCCCATGTCAGGACCTTGTGTTGCAGCATTCTGCTGCTGTTGCATCTGTAGCTGATGTTGCTGCTGTGCAAGCCTCTGTTGCAAGGCAGCTGCAGCTTGTTGTTGTGCAGGGTTTCCTGGAAAATTCTGCTGTTGACCAGGTTGTACTCCTTGTAGTGGCTGACCTCCTGGCGGGACTTGCATGTTACCCTGCTGACTCATGTAACCTTGCTGCTGCTGGAATGCTGCATGATTGCTTATTTGTTGTTGTTGTTGTTGTTGTTGTTGTTGTTGTTGTTGTTGTTGTTGTTGCTGCTGCTGCTGAAACTGTAATTGCTGTTGCCTTCTCATGACTAGTTCTCGGAAGTGTGGATTGGCCATGTTTGGGGTGCCCTGTCCTTGAATTGCTTGCTGCTGCTGTTGCTGCTGTTGTTGTTGCTGCTGCTGCTGTTGTTGCTGATGCTGCAAGGCAGCAACTTGCTGTTGCTGCAGGAGTGGTCGTTGTTGCATTTGCTGTTGTTGTTGGCTCTGTTGTTGACTCAGAAGTTGACTCTGCATGTTAACACCTTGTCCAAGATGCATACCAGCCTGGGGAACCCCAGTATTGACACCCACAGGTTGGCCTCCCATAGGTCCAGGCCCTCCCTGTGGTCCAGAAGGGCCACCTGTACCTCCTTTATACTTGTGAACCCGTTGCTTGATAAATGCTGCCATTAGTAGTGGGCTAGACCGGAGAATGTTGAGAACTTGCTGTTGCTGTTGAGGAGAGCTTGGAGATCGCAGAGTCCGCAAAAGCTGCTGCAAGGCTCCCTGGGGCAAATTGCTAGCTGCAGCCCCGCTTGCCACGCCACTCTGTAGACCAGCCTGGACCATACTCATCAAGGCATTTCGATTTGGAATTTGGGGTGCTTGCTGCTGTTGTGTTTGTTGTGATGGTTGTTGCTGCTGCGGTTGGGGCTGCATTGAAACCATTCCCTGCTGAGCCATCATGGCAGGTCTCTGCTGGGTAGGCATGCCCTGCCCTGGCCACTGTTGCTGCTGAGGCTGATGTGGTGGATTCATTCTCGGCTGCTGTGGATGCATTTGTGGTGGCATCTGACCTTGCACAGCGGCCTGTTGAGGCTGCTGTTGCTGCATGGGCCCAGCTCCCATCATTCCCTGAGGTCCTTGTTGCTGCTCCATCTGCACCCTGTTCGCTGATGTTTGTGCCTGTGAGGCTAAGCCTTGTGGCCCTACCATACCAATTCCAGGGTGGGCCACACCCATCTGTCCCTGTGGCTGCTGATGGTGCTGTGGCATCATTCCTGCTTGCGCGGCTTGTCTTTGTAGCAACTGAACCTGTGCCATTTTCCGCTGTGCATCTGCCACTTGCTGGATCTTCATAGCAATCTCCACAGCGGCAGGCGGAGGACCTCCAGGTTGCTGTTGCTGGGCCATAGGTACAGTACCTGGGTTGCTGGGAAGTTGCGGAGGAGTTGTAGGACCAAGGCCTGGTTTACCCTGGGACTGTGAATTTGGGGAGGGACCTGTGGGATGGGGGCCATATTGATTGTGTGGATGTGGCACTTGTCCCAATGATTGCTGAGGAACCATTTGTTGTTGCTGTGAATTCATCATACCTCCTGCCCCAGGCATCTGCTGAAACTGGTGGTGGACAGGATGCTGAGGAGGCTGCTGAGGAGCTCCAGCTGGGACTCCTCCTGCACCAGGCTGGGGCAAAGATATAAGGTTGGGTGTCAGCTGTGTGGGCGTCTGGGGTGTTGCAGGCTGTGTACCAACTGACGTAGGTGTGCTAGGACCTGTTGCCCCATTGTTGCCAGGTGATGGAAGACCCCCTGGAGGCCCACCTCCACATGGTGGTGGCTGCCCTGCTCGCTGCATAGTGGCCATACGTCTACGCAGCATTTGCGCTTGTTGAAGCCTATGTTGCAGCTGCTGCTGACGAAGCTTGTGCTTGATGTTGAGACAGAAGGGCACAGGACACTTAGTTTCCTGGCAGTGCTTGGCATGATAGCAGCATAGTGCAATGAGCTGCTTGCAGATTGGACAGCCACCATTGGTCTTGCGCTTGCAGCCTTTTGTATGTTGCACTACTCTCTTCATCTTCTGACAAGATGGCAGCGAGCAATTAGCATTGCGGCACTGGCAAGCATGCACAAGAGACTGAATGCAGCGCTGGATGCTGAGACGACGCGAGTCACCAGGGTTCTGGGTGGAGGCAGCAGCTTGGTTGTTGCTCTCATCATCAAGACCCAGTCCAAGTTTCTCCATCTTGTGCTCATGGCCCTTAACATTGTAGCAAGTGATGCAAAGATCATAATCCTACAAAAGAAGAGAAGAAATGTTGCAGTGTTTTATCCAAAAAATTAAATACTTTTAGAAACCTCAAGGTATAATACATCCCGCTATTTCTTACCTCACAAACAGTGCAATGAAAGCGCGTCTCAACATGGTGTTTGCATTCATTGCATGTGTAGACAAAGCGGTCCTGAGTCTGATTGTGTAGTTCTACTAACATACACATGGAGCTCCATTTGGCTCGCCTCAATGAGCTGAATTCAAGGTGCTTGTCTCGTGCAAGCGTTAAGAAAGCATCTCGCCCATCCATCAGATCACAGGCCATTAGGGTGTCAGGGTCCAAAATGGGTGGAAGAGAATTGGCAGAAGGACCAGCGATGAAACGGATAACAAAGAAAACCTTGAAATTAAGCAGAGCATTGGCATTTGTTAGTTGGGTGCAAACGTGTGAATGACAAAAACTTTAAATGTTTTTGGGGGCTACATACCTCTTTGTGTTTCTCCATTGTAGCATAAAGTTTCTGGGATAGATCATTGGAGACATTTGGCATGCCTGGTTTCTTTTTATTGGCTCGACTCAAGCTGCTCTTGTTCTTGCTAGTCTTTTTATTGTTCTTCTTTTTGGCATTTTTACTGTCACCATTGGTCGCCTAGATCATCAAAAAAAGTATTAAAATAATAAATTGGTTTTAAGAATGAATAGCAAATCATCTGCACTGCACTTTAAAAGATTATGTAAAAATATAAGTCACACTTTATTTTGATCGTCCATTTGTTGAATTTAAGTTGCATTGCATTTACATGCTAGCTAATTCTCATTAGATTCTAAGTAGACTGTTAGGTTGGGGTTAGGGTTAGTGTTAGTGTAAGTTGACATGTACTTGCAAAGTTTCTTATAGTCAGTTAAATGTCTGTTGAAGGAGCAGTATCAACAGATATCAAGCAGACAATCTACTAATACTCAAATGAACCATCAAAATAAAGTGTTACCGAAATATGCACAACAAATGTTATCCTATAGCGATTGAATACATGTTTTCCCTAATAGCACACAACACTTGCAAATTTGAGTCAATCACTTACATCAATGCTTTCACTAGAGGTATTATTTTCCTCTCTCTTCCGTTCTTCCTCCTCCTGTTCCAGCTCTTTGATGCTCTCCTCCAATACATTAGGCCAAAAGTCACCCTCAAAATAAGGGAGCTCCTTCGCACTGGTCAGACGATCCTCCGTTGCCTGCTTGAAAATGTCCTGGGGTGAGAAGAAACATGCAGTAGTTAGTAAAAGACACATGGCCATCAAAAACAATATGTACTTTAGTGCAGTAGGCTGACTTAAGTGTAAACTTTCATTATAGTCAGCTGTCGCTGTACCTTGTAGTCGTGTACAATTCTCTCAGTTACTGCTTTGTCAAGCATCTTTTTGTACCACTCTTGTAAGCGTTTCGGTTTGGGAATCTTCTGATCGGATGGATGGCAGTGGAAGATGTAGTCATCACCTTCGCTCGGTGGACAAGCCCAGATGTGGCCCATGACAAACCCCATTTTCTTAACGTACTCCAAATATCCAATGAGAATCTCATGGTAGACTCCTGTTCTCAAATGACGGGGTTGGAAAAAGTGCACACTGTCTAGATAGGATATATACACACGTCTGCACAGAGAGAGAGAGAGAGAGAGAGAGACAGGAGATACCATCAAGTTACTTGTGTTTCTCATACCACTTTGTAATGTCATCCATGTGCACGTGAGTGAAGAATCAGTGTGTGCCTGAAGATGTGTGACTTTGTTATTTTTAACCTTTGATTAGGTGGAGGGCAATCAGAGCCGTATTCTTGAACATGCATTCCAAAAAAGCAGACATCTGTTCCGTCAATCTCCTCAAATGCAAACAGAGCTTTTGTCCTGTATGGGAATGACTCTGACATCTCGCCGCTATCAACAAATCTGAAAAAAAAAAAAAAAACTGTCAATTCTTAGATCTTTTCAGTTAAGTTCTTTCACATATGAACACACAGAAGAAATGCCGTCTTTAGAATTTTTAATTAAGCTAGCTCTGGTATTCATATTTTTTTTTAGTTTCAGGAGATTCATTAATGAATCCTCTTCAGATCCATAAAATATGCAACTTGAGAACTGTTTTCTAGATAGATGCAATGTATATTTGCATTTAGTTTAAAAAGAAAAAGTCAAAGTGTGACTGATCCGAGAGAAGTCTCTTGTGCAGTGTTGGGGGTAACGTGTTATAAGTAATGCACTTTATGTAATAATATTACTTTTCTAAAGTAACGATTAAAGTAACGCATCACTTAAAAAAAAAAAAGTAATATTATTTGACTTTTAACCTTGTTAAATTGGCTTTTTTTAAAATATATAGCGGAATAAAAATGACCTTAGTTAGGTTAAATCACACACTCAATGAGAGAGCATGCTGCGAGGTAACAGACAGTCGGCTCACTCTCATCATCTTCATATCTCCAATGGCCTGTTTCCACTGAGTGGTACGGTTCGGGATGCTTTTATGGCTGTTTCCACTGTCAAAAGGTACCAAAAAGCAAACCGTACCGTAGCCCACTTTTTGGGTACCCTTTGCAAAGGGTACCTAGTACGACAAAAGGGTACCAAAAGGTGAAGCTAGATGCGCAGCTGAACGCCATTGGTTTACAGAGAAACGTCACTAGCATACACAATTAGGATAATGAAATCAAAGGAACCACCATTTTTAAAATACACAGCCGGGACATTATATCGTAATACTATATACATATAATAACGAGCATGGTCGACCAGAGTTCAAACGAACCGTGTCGTTGTCTTGATGAACTGACACAAAGCCAAAAACAAAATCTGCCTTGTCCTGTTTTTGTTTTACGAGGCTGTCTAAAAGTGCAAGTGGTTTCACTTTCTCGAGAGAGCTCACGATCGCATCTATAATTGAAATAACGAAGCTTCTTGAGCTGATGATAATAATAATGTGTGCGTGATTATTGAAGTGCTTCTGACACTCGATCCTTTCGACAAACGGACAAACGCAAGAGTGAAGTGCGAAAAAAGAAAAGAGAAGCCCGAAAAAACGAAGGAGCAAAATTCTTTCAGTAACCTAAAACATGAACAAACTGCCATGTTTAACTGTTATCATCAACTTTTGTACTATTATGAACGAATTTACTTTCTAATAAGAGGTTACATGTGCTGATGAATATTAAAAAAAACAGATAAGAGTTTTGCACTGACTGGGCTATATGTTGGTGTTGTTTTTGAACCACAATAAGGACTAAATGTATGCTGTGTGTAGTTTTTCTGTAATTGGTAACATATCAGAGACTGTAAGGGTCTGTATGTGTTTATATATGCTGCATTTATTGATTTATTTAATTGCAGACGTTACAGTAGGCTTTCGCATTATCATTGATCTGCAGTTATAATCAAGTCATGTTCATATAAAAGTTAGTTATGAACATTTATACACAAGTATTTATGTGTTTAAAGCATCTGTTTTGTGAGAAGCGCTTCTCATATGATATGTGAAGGATCCTTACAGCTTTACTTTGAGCGAGATTTCTGAGCGAGAATGACGCCGATTGAAACTTTCTGTCGTACACCAAGCCCACCAAAAGGTTACCATTGGTACCCTTTTAGCAGTAGAAACGCAAGCCTGATAAAGGTGACCAGTACCATACTGTACCACTCAGTGGAAACGGGCCATATTTTTTAGTGAGATGAGTCAGTGTACTGTTCATGTATCTGAATAACTCAGGATATTGGTTTGTTTCGAATCAGAGGGGTATCCAGTAAGTTAAAAAATAAAGTAACAAAGTACTTCGCCTACTGAAGACACAAACGTTTCAATTTGGTAAACTATTTCGACCGGTTCACTTAGAAGATCCGGTTAAAAACAAACGATTCATTCGCAAATTGCCCGTCATCACTTCAGACAGTCAGAAACAGAAACAATTGCAGGCCGACGACTTACAATTTTTACAATGGATTTTTGTTTTTTTGAACTCATCGAAGAAAAGAAGAGGATTGTCATTAAGTGTAGATTATGTGTAGGTAAAAATCTTGACAACTGCAAGAAACACAACATTGAATACCTCCAGCTAAACAACAAATGATTGACATCAGTTCACGTTCTCCAGTTAAAACAATTAATTTGACTAACTTTAAAAAAGGTTATTGTTTTTATTGTTGAGAAGAGGGAGCCACTGTCTACTATAGAAACGACTACTGTTTTGTAATATAGTAAGATTTTTTCTCTTTTGGGAAACTATTTACACATTTTTTAAGGCCACTTGAAGCAATTTATTTAATGTATAAGCTAAAAGATATATTTTGATTTGGAGGTATTTTTTTACCAGTAACTCAATATTGTAATCCATTTCTTCCAAAGTAACTTTCCCCAACACTGCTCTTCTGAGACCCAATACTGGGAGCTAGCAAGACAAATGTTTACAGAGAGCAATTCATCTGCCCACATACATCAATATTAAAATAAAATGTATGGAAACGTGTGGGCATTCATGCATTAATAAACATTCATGTTGGTCATGCTATGAGGAATTACGCAGTGCACCACTTTCTTTAAAAACAGAAACACTATTTTACTGGCAGTACATATCTGTTTATCATTTACTAATTGTCAAAGATCCAGTCCACACATACAAAGAATAAATAGCTTGGAACACAATTGAACTATCAGTGGTCTGCAGCAATTATGTAATATGTAGGGCTGTAGTTCGTTTCCGTGGTCCTGTTCACACCAGGGCTGCGTTCCACTCCACTTTTAGAGACAGACTTATGAACTTCCCTTCCCTTGTTCCCACTGCCATTTTCCACTTTGTCAACTGAATGAGGTAAGCTACCATCGATATACCCTCAACCCTTTGATTTTGAGAGGCTTCATATGTATAATCTAGCGCCTATATGTCCCAGAAAGTAATGTGACTGATGTCACAACAGTGTAGTTCCCAATGGGTTTTCCCAAAGGGTTTAGGGCAGGGGTGTCCAAACTCGATCCTGGAGGGCCAGTGTCATGGAGAGCTCCAACCCTAATCAAACACACCTGAACCAGCTTATCAAGCTCTTACTAGATATACTAGAAACTTCCTGGCAGGTGTGTTGAAGAAAGTTAGAGCTAAACTCAGCAGGACACTGACCCTCCAGGACAGAGTTTGGACACCCAAGGTTTGGGGCATTCTATTTAAACCCATTTAAATTTTCTGTCAGTAGTGGGACACTTGTATAATGTAATCAATGAGGTACATCCAAGGTACGGCAACGGGTAAAAGTTAGCAAGTTAAGGGCATAAAATATTGGACTGGAATGCAGCCCTGGTATAAAGATGCATTTAGACCATCACAATTAGACCATGCTACAGGCTGATTTACACTTCTGCCTCAAGCGCACGCATATGCTCAGGTGCAGCCTTCGCGTGGTCACAACCCTCGACGTGGCCGGCGCTGATGTGCACCGCTCAAAAATTGTAACTACACGTCGCAACAACTCATAATGCAAGCTCTGTGATTGCTCGGCTTGGTATCGCTGACTAGTGTGGGCGGGGCAGAGAGCCGCATGAACCGGTTGGATCGAGTGTTTACAAGTGTCGAATCTCGTGATGGAGCTTCAGGTGAAAACTATTGTTTTGTGTTTGCCTTATGATTAAAGCTGTGCACGTTCCTGCCTGAGAATGAGCGAGTTTTAGCTACTTGTACATTAAGGTAGCATTCAGAAAAAACAAAACACCAGTGAAGAAACTCGACACAGAGGAACATAAAAACGTCACTGCCCAGCTAGCATTTCAGAAGTGTTATTGCAGAGCAACACAAGCAGGGTGCAGAAGTATAAATGCGCGATTCCGCCCAAGGCATGCGCCGTGGGTCACGCCAATCACTCGACGCAGAAGTATAAACCAGCCTTAGGTTTGACTATTCGACAATTTTAGAGGTAGTCAAAAATGCATTAACATGGAGTTGAATGTGTTCAAACAAATATATGTCAAACGATATGCATGAATAACTGGGGCTGCGGTATGTCACATGACAATCTTGATGCGGCACTATGGGAACTTGAAAGAGAAGCTTTCTAAATAATTGTCACCATAAAAAACTCACGCAGGGGGCTTAGCCGAAGTATTTAGAACTTATATGTAAAAGGGTTCAACTCTGTGGCTGATAATCTTGTTTTTGTATTAGAGGCAAACAAAAATGTATAAACCAGAATGAACTCTCACCTCTTCCAATATTTTTAATAAGTTTTTTTGCAAAAATAAATAGGCATATGTACTTTATCTGACCACAAATTAGATTTTTGAAGTATGGTTGCTTCATTCTCTTTAAACGGCAGCTCTCATGTAACACCCACAAACTGGTGTTTTTCATTAGATACTAGGGTTATCACGATACTGGAATTCGATACCAATCGGTACTGAAAGTCTAAAAACGTCCATTTCCTGCAAACATTTAAGCGCTGTGGAGCACGTTCTTTAACAGCGCTGATTTGCCTTTGTGTTCACGTGCTCAACAGAAATGACTGTGATTGGCTGTGAAGATCATCGGTTCACCAAACTCACCGCTGTTTACTCTGTGTAACCTCAGATACAGTAATACTGGAGCGGTTTGAATGTTGCTTAAATGTTTGTGGGAAAAGGATGTTTTTTAAAATTTCAGTACCGATTAGTACCGAATTCCAGTATCATGACAACACTACAAGATACAGCTTTGTGAATATTTTATTTCATGTGTAAAGTCTTAAATGTACTTTTAATAATAATATTCTATTCAAAGCAATGTTCAAGGATGCATTTTTAGGCCTCAAAACCTTTGGATGGGGCATATGTTGTAACCAGTGCTCTGAAGTGATTCAAAACCCTTATGAGTTTGTTTTTCATCTGTTGAACACAAAGTTCTTTTGAAGAAACCCTGAAACCTGTAATCATTGACATCCATAGTAGGAAAAACGGATGGATGTATGGGTGACAATGATAACTGTTTTTTAACTTTCTTCAAAACACCTTCTTTTGTGTTCAACAGAAGAAAGAAACTCATAAAGGTTTGAAACAAGCACATGGTGAGTAAACGATGACAGAATTTTCATTTTTGGATGAGCTATCCCTTTAAAAGGAGCAACAGGAATTTGATTCCAGATTTGATTTTGTGTCCCTCACCTGGACTTCATGCCAGGTTTGACCTCCACCACTTTATCAGAGACGTGCACCACCCGGATGGTGACTTCCCCAGATTCTGGATGATTTTGGCGCTTCAGGTAATCGTTCACTCGTGTCTCCAGAAAGTTGCCAAGCTTTGTCTGTGGAAGTCCTGAGATGAGGACAGAAAAAAAAAACACAATTAAGAAAATAATGCAGCTATAGCGATGTATAACTTACATACATGCAAAGAAAATAGAGAAGAGATTTTGTGACATTTCTATACAAATATATATTATATTTAGAAAGAGAACAGATGAGATAGATTGTGTTAGTATTAGAAACTCAGAACAATACATACAGAGCATTTCTCAAAAACAAAATAAGAAGTGGTAGTGTTCAAATGTAAGCACTTGATAAAAAATGCTCAGAAAGAGACAAGCTCTTATTCACTTACTCTTTGCTGCATATTTATTTTCCTTCCTTGTGGAATTGGATTTTTTTAGACAGGCGTCACAGATAAACCTGATCAGATGAAAAACAAAGAAAATGACATTAAAAAACAAAAAGAACAATAAGTTACGAGTGAACATCAAGATCTGTTGATGTTGATACAGTACATCAAACAGCTAAAAGACTCAACAGCTAAAAACTAATAGACTAATAAACTCACAGAAAGGAATAAGAAAAGTTGTCCTACATCTTTTATTTTTATGGTAGTAAATACAGTTAGAAAGCTCTAAAACTGGTCAGACGTGTTATTATTTAGCGATCACATCCCCTTTTAATTAATCATTTAACTGGCCCACCAAGAAAAAAAATATGATTGCTATTCTTAACTCCTAATGTCGCTAGTTAACACACTCAATGCATTTTTTTCAACATATACCATAATTTCTAAAATATCAGCCTCTACCAAATGCTTGATATGTCGACTTAGGGAAAATTACCGGAATTAATAAATATACTATGAAAAATATTAATTGTAAGATCAATTTATTTAAAACAATCAAAATAAAACCTTTCTGAATACTAAATCACCTTTATTTTTTTGAAGTATGCCATAAAATATTTCAGATTGTCATTAAACATGCTTTCTTGTTTTTTTTTTTTACAATAAAAACAAAATCAAGTGTAGTAGTGCAACAGGACTATGTTTGTTAGATTTTTTTTGTAAACCAACAATACTGTGTGTGTGTGTGTGTGTGACCCATTATTTAAAAGTCATTTTTTCAATTATTTTAACAGTCATTATTTAAAACAGTCAAAATATGGTCAACCATTTGGTAGAGCAGGCAGTTAAAAGGGTAGTTAAAATCAACAATTTTGTAAATAGGTTATTTTTTAATATAATTCATAATAAATGCCAGTAAATGTCCATTTTAATATGCTAATTTAATCAAATCTCAAATTTGAGTGAAATACTGCTCTATAATCATTCAGTCTAACATATTCTTATCATATGCAACAACATACATATTCTTTTATATGACTTTAGAAGTACAGATAGAGATAAATTTGATTATATTTAAATAATTAAAAACTGAATATGGGTAAAACCTAGTGGTTTAAATAATAGTTGCTAATTACAAAGATTTAAAAATGACAATTTATAACAATTTTGGGGCTGTGCAGTGATCCTTGCATATATTATTTTAATTCATCATCATGAAAATATATCTGACAATTTCAAGATTTTCTCTGTAAATCAATTTATTTTAAAAGAATGATCAAGACAAATCCTACTGCAGGGTGTACGCAAGGTCCTAAAAAGTCAAAAAATGTCTTAAATTTAAAAAAAATCATTTTAGGCCTTAAAAAGTCTTATATTTACATAAATATTTTGTTGTAGATCTTAAATCATGTTAAACAGGTCTTAATTTTCCTATGTCCAAGTAAAACTACCCAATCACCAATAATATATCTCAAACTTTAGTCCTGTATAAGTCTAAAATTTCATTCAAAATGTTCTTAAAAGGGTATTTAAAAGTCTTAAACGTGACTTAAAGAAACCTGCAGAAACCCTGTACTAGATTGGAAAAAAAACATGAATTTAAACCTTCTTGTTAATGGTGCATTTACCAAGAAAACCCCAGCAAACCTAACATAAAGCAAAGATTAAAAAGATCAAGTCCTCTAGTAAAGCCTCAGATGCACTAACCACTTCCATTTTGTTGTTGTTGTAGTTTTTGTTTTGAAAGGTCAAAGTAGTGTGCTCACCCTGATGGCCATATCGTCTCATTGTGCCGAACGCAAATCTGATGCATTTTTAAACTGCAGTTGCCACATTTTATTATTATTATTATATTAATATAATATTTCCACATAACACTGCACTTAATTTGAATTATCAATGTTGCTATAGCTTAAATTATTAGCAGTAATACTTTAAAACTATTTATTTTAATAGCTTTTTAAATAATCAAAATCCTGTTAACCAAAACATATTTAATGTTCCGATGATGAACATTATTATTATATTAAATGTCAAAATAAAATGGTTACACTATTATAATGCAACTTAACATTCGTTTCTGAAGTTTAAATAAATAATAATAATAATATTAATAGCTTGTTTATTTATTATGCTGAATTATGCTCACCCTGACGGCCATATCGTCTCATTGTGCAGAACACAAATCTGATGCATTTTTCGACCACAGTCGCCACATTCCAGCAGTCTGAGGAAAAACATTTTAAAAAGAGCAGAAAACAAAGGTTAGACAATGACAGCAAACTCACAGTAAGTGAGATGATAGGACACATTCAGAGCCTGCAAATGTGTGTAAAATATAAACCTACAGCTCAGGGTCGAGGGTGTCGTTCTTCTTCCGTTGAAACTGGTCTTTATTGATGGACCTGAGGAGAGGAGAATGGGCCACCCGGTCAAGTGGATCATGAGAATCCCAATAACGAGTACGTACATAATCAAACATGCACATGCTGAAGATTTGAGCACTTTTCTTTCTTTTGTTTATTGTTATGATTTAAAAGCGTTAGACACTTTTCAATATTGAAAGGCGACAAAATAAAACATTTACCAACCCAATTTTGCTAAAATCTGTCAATTCAATTTTTAAAATAATAATAAAAATAATAATAATAATAATAATAAATTATAACGTCGAGTTGTTTTTAATGATAACAATAGCAATGCATTAAAAAAAATTAACAATTGTGTCGTTTTATTATAATCTTTTATTTTTAGTATACTTCATAATAATAAATGTTACATTACACGATTCTGTTAAAACATTTATAATAACTATAATAATGTACAATTTAATTGTGTAATTAAAACATACATTATAATTAAATGTATAATTAGAATGATGATGTTACATTACATCATTGTGATTATCACTTCTGTAGCATGAAAAATATATATATTTTTGTTTTCATGGTAATAATAAAAATAACATCATCATTTATTACATGTAATATATAATATGTTTTTAACTTTATTTTAAAAAATTACATAATTATTGATTATACAATACAATATAATGTTTCAGATGAAAATATTGATTATAATTATATTAAAACAAATGAATAACATGCACTTTATTATAATCAAATAATAATGTAATGTAATTTGATTACTAAAGATTTATTTCGGCTGCTTTTTCCGCCTTTATTGTAATAGGACAGTAGTTAGGCAGGACGTGAAGTTAGTGAGAGAGGATCAGGATCAAAAAAGGTCAAACTCGGGACACCCAAAGAGCAGTTGCGCTGTTTTTGAAGTTAAAATACTCAAAATATAAAGAATTTAACACCACATGGATGTGATATTACAACATTTACATCAATAACAATAGCAATAATACAGCATAATGTTTTAACATTTTTATTATTATTATATTAATGTAATATTCTCATATTTTCCCATAAGACTGCACTTAACAATTTTTATAATCAATGTTGGTATAGTTGACATTATTAATTTAAAATCTTTTCATTTTAATAGAATTAAATCATCAAGATGGCATTAAACAAAACATTTGATATTCTGATGATGATCATATATATATATATATATATATATATATATATATATATATATATATATATATATATATATATATATATATATATATATATATATATATATATATATATATATATACACACACACACACATACACACACATACATGCATATATATACATACACATACACACAGTTGAAGTCTGAATTATTAGCTCCCATGTTTATTTATTTTTCTAATTTCTGTTTAATGGAGAGATTTTCTCAACACATTTCTAAACATAATAGTTTTAATAACTCATTTCTAATAACTGATTTATTTTATCTTTGCCATGATGACAGTAAATAATATTTGACTAGATATTTTTCAAGACACTTCTATACAGCTTAAAGTGACATTTAAAGGCTTAACTAGGTTAATTAGGTTAACTAGGCAGGTTAGGGTGATTAGGCAAGTTATTGTATAATGATGGTTTGTTCTGTAGACAAACGAAAAAATATATAGCTTAAAGGGGCTAATAATTTGACCTTAAAATGGTTTTTAAAAAAATTTAAAACTGCTTTTATTCTAGTTGAAATAAAACAAATAAGATTTTCTCCAGAAGATAAAATATAATCAGACATACTGTGAAAAATTTCTTGCTCTGTTAAACATCATTTGGGAAATATTTAAAAACAAGACAACAACAATGAAAGGGGGGCTGTGTATAATTTAGTTATATATTAAAACTTAGAAATAAAATTGTTACACTATTATAATGCACCTTTAACTTAATAACATTTCGTTTCTTAAGCTTTTAAAATTTAATAACAACAATAATACAACCACAATTATCATCATCAAATAAATTAGTACTATTAATATTGAGTAGCCTTGGTAGTAGTGGGGAATGTAGCTTTTATTACACCAAGTCTGATGCTGCTCTGAATAAAAGAAGTAGAAGATAGATAATATATACAGTATGACTCACGTTTGTGGCTGGGTTGGGTCGTCCCCCAGGGACACATTCTCCCCCTGGATTTCGTTGAAACACTTCTCACAGAAGTGGTACCTGTCAGCAAGAAGCCCATATTTGGGTGAACTAGACCGTTCGCCAAGAGCACAGCCAATCACAGTGAGGGCACGTGGAAGCAGCCACCAATCAGGGCAGGGCAGGCCAGCGGACAGAAGGCACACACAGCAGAAGGCAGGGTCGTCGCCGGGGAGCAGCCAATCATGAAGCAGGGATTTTGTGTGGGCACATTGATTGATTGGTTGCGTGTAAATTTCGGAGCGGATGATTGGTCACATCAAAGCAGGCCAATGCAGACATCACAAGCGTTAAAAACAAGGAGGGAGAGAGAGGGAAGAGGGGGGAGGAGGAGGGCAGAATGAATATTTTAACAAAGTGTGAGGAACAAAACCGTTATGAGGGACAAAGAGCTACGTGTTGGACAGGTGGAGGGGTGGGGCGGATGGAAGAGGAGGAGAAGAAGAAGAAAACTAGAGATGCACCGATCCACCAGACACAATTTGGAAACTGACCATTTTTGTTCCAAACTGTTTTTTGTTGTACTTACAAAACATTTATTTTAAAGGATAAGGTGTGCAAACTGAGACAGAGCACAAATTTACCAACAGACACACTGTCCTGGACACGAGAATAGCCGAATAACCACGAAAAAACAAGACTTTCCGCATTAATGTTCTTTTCATACTTCCATGATTTGATGATGTTTCAACACTAAGTAAAATGACATTTCTCATTATTGATCATGTTTAGGCCATCACTGGTACTCTTATGTTATTAAGTCAAATAAAAAAAGCTGTATTATTGATGGGTTTTCTAAAACAATCTATCTAAAAAGTAAACATCTATTCTTAAATGTACAACATGGGCTTCATTTCATATACTTGTGAATCTGTTGATTTGATCTTATGTGTAGATTATAGTTGCATTGGTAAAAAAAAAAAAAAAAAATCACCAGCAGACTGTTACTAAGGCTAGAAATACTCTTCACTGTCTTTAGAAAAGTTCAGATGGTAATTTAATTTCATATTGATCTTCAGTGCAGCTGATTTTAAAGCACTAAACAGAAATGCAGTTATTATCCAAGCATTCGATCAGCCGATGACAAAAAAAAGAGACCCCCCCCCATATATATATATATATATATATATATATATATATATATATATATATATATATATATATATATATATATATATATATATATATATATATATATATATGCGTTTTAATATAAATACATTCTAAAAAATATATAAATAATAATCTTTATATAAAGATTTGATATTGGCCAAACAATTTAACTTTATTTTTTTGGTTTTATCAGTTTAAATGTTTAGCAGTTTAATAGTTACCCAAGTAATATTTAATAAGTTTATACAGTACTTTGTACCTCCATGTCAGGAAAGATCCACACACACCGCCGCTAGATGGCGCCACTAACTCGGTTAGTTCTCTTGTGTCCACAGTAGTGTTGTCGCGATACCATTAATTAATCTTATTATAAAATTAAAATTCTAAAGAAAATTTTCAGAAATGCAATATTTTACATGTTATAATAGGTCTACTTAAATTTAATTCATAATTCCCTTTTTATTGAAAAAAGTATTATTTGCATGTCACTTAACCTACAATTTAATCATTCTTTTTGTTTAATTTGTAGAAAACTGACCAACAAAGCATACATTAAAACAAAGATAAAAATGATACCAAAAAAATTGGTTACATAAGGAGCATTTTTTCCAACACAATTAGGCTATATGAAGTGGTCAAAAATTTTTCAATGTTTCCTGTTGCTTTTTTTGATTTTTAATCTAGTTTTTTTTTCTCTCAGTCTTATCAGGTAACATTGCAAAGCAATTCAAAATTTCACTGTGTGAGTCGTTCTTTTTAAGAGATTGTTGTGGTTGTAGCTACAAAATCATATTGACAGGAACAGAAATGATCTGATTCAGATGTGCGTTCGAACTGAAGCATTAGAAAACGTGCTATAGGTTACCATAAAAGCCGCAAATTCTACAGTTTATCAACCTTAAAGGGCTCCACAGACTATCCAAATAAAATGGTCTGCAGTTGCACAAACATGTGAGCGTTTTAGAGACTTTTCCAGCTGCAACATTATCTATTGTAGATAGATTGTTAATGACCATACTACCATTTACAAACTACAGTGGCAGTGCCAGTATTTTGGAGCCATAGTATCACGATCCTACCATAGTACCGGTAAACCGTGCAACCCTAGTCCACAGAATATAATTTTTCCTGTAATTTAGTGACTCTTTATTCCATGACGATGAACCTCACTAAGATCCCCCAACCCCCTGCCCCTTCTAAAAAAAAACCTTCAGATTTATGCAAGTTACAGGGGTCACCCCATTGAGCTCGGAAAATACTGAAATCCGTGTTTATATGGAACAATCACATCCCTGATTATTGCTGGTCTATTATTTATTGTTGCTGTTTTTAAAGGAATAGTTCACCCAAAAATAACATTCTGTCAACAATGACTTATTCTCATGTTACAAACCCCTAAGATTCATTCGTTTTTAGAATACAAATAAAGATATTTTATGGTAAAATGTGAGAGCTGCCTTACCCTCTACAGACAGCAATGGTTTTTGCTCATTCAAAGTCCGTACAAGTACCAAAAAACATCATCAAAACAGTCAGTGTGTCTTCAGTGGTTCAATTGTAATGTTTTGAAGCGAAAAGAATACTTCTGTTCTCCTCAGTGTCAGTAAATTGTTCACATTCACAAGAGTGCTGTGATTATGCATGTCTCTCTACAATTGTACCACTAAAGCCATATGGTCTGTCTTGAGGATGATTTTTGATATTTTTCTGGACTTAAATGAGTTGGCAATCTTGTTAGGGAGGATGAGAAAGCTCTCAGATTTTTTTGATTTGTGCTCTGAAGACAAATGGAGGTCTCGAAGATTGGAACAGCATGAGGGCGAGTAATTAATAACAGAAATGTCACATTTTATAGGTGAACTAAGCCAGACAGTGAATTAGCATTTTTATCTATCCTGTCTGATGCTTTTGTTTTTTACAAATGTTTCATGTAGCAATTTCAAATTCATAAAGTCAAATCATCACATTTTTTAACAGATGTTTCATGTGAAAACTTCAAATTTACCAGTGTGTTTTACTTGATATTTCGATTTTTTTACAACTAAATCCTTTCTATTTTTTTTTACTCCATAACAAAAAAATTGCTAGTGAAAAACAAAAATGGCAACCGGAATCAGCCATGAAAACTCAAGATCGGTGCATCACTAATGAAACGAAACCAAAAGAGTGAGCAGGAAGCTGAGGCAAAGCACAGATGCTCTTCCTCGCATCCTCTGAGCTCCGAAAACAACAGAGACGTCCAGAGGAGCGAGAGACAATAATGGACTGAGTGAACAACAGAGACCCATCATCCTTTCAAGCCATTTTAAAGAGGGTCTCGAGAACCACATGTGGGATAGAGGGGTAGTTAGTCCAGTTGGCAGCAGGAACGTTTGTGAAAGAAGAAGGCCAATTTTTCTAGAAATTTGAATATTACACTATGTCTGTACTTTCTGAGTGAATCACACTATGTTGCACTACATATATTCAGCTCACAAGTTCAGCTTGCATCAAGTAAATAAAGTAAATTTTATGTAAATGCTTCATAAAAAGTAATTCAACAATAATTTATTCAAGAATAATGTTACATATTTTTTTTAAATAAGTCAAAATTGTTAAATTAATCTATTTTTATTTCCTTATTTGGATTATAAAAACTTTATAATATACGAGTAAAACAAAATTCATGAACTTAAGCACAAAAAGATTTAAAAATGAGACTTGAAATTAAATTATATCCAATAATGTATGTATCTTTTAGCTGAGAACACATTTTTGGTCAATTTTACCAAACATTATACCACACAATTAAGCTGAGGTATACAAAATTATATACAAAATTATGGGCATAACCCAAGTCTGTTGCAAAAATTCTGATTCTCCAGAGATAGAGACTAAGAGCAAACTTGATTTCACATCGGCTGCTAAACACTAAGATGATGAAACGTTACAAACTGCCAGTGATTTCAAGAGCGATGCAACAGTTACGATGCTTCCTTCCCATCGTGAGCACTTAGTCATTTTGAGTTCATAGCTGCCAACTGAGGTCATCACTACAAATACTGTCAAATGATGTTAATCGGAAGAACATCAGTATCAAAAATAAAGAATTAATCAAAAGAAGCAGACCCTCTTTAAATGGCCGTTTAAAATCAGAGAAAGAGCAGAGATGTGAAATGTGGTCTGTTGTGCCACCGAAAGTCAAATCAACAGGCCTGAAATTCATCAACACCCTGATGTGCTCACAGCATTTACACTTTCACACTTTAAAAATACTCACCTGAGGTTTTTCACACACAAACACAAAGTGTACAATGAAGATGTCAGTCAGTAAAGTGGCCTAAAGTGTTCTTCACAGCAGGGATATTAAAGGCATAGTTCACCCAAAAAAATACACATTGACTCTCTATTTACGAACTAGGGATGGGCGATATTGACTAAAACGGTATTACAATATTTACTGCAATATCAGTGATGATTCACCTTTCTCCTGTATCTTTAAAGAGAAGTATTATCTTTCCTTTATTATAGTAGCCTGCATTGTATAAAATAGCTCTGACTTTATCGATTCGGTTTCTGTAGAGGAGAATTTCTCTCGAGATGGAGCAACTCGTGTGCTGCTTCAGATTTTTCGGCCAAGAAGATTTTTTATCATTATTTATTAGTATTGTCAGTTCTGCACTGCATCCTTGTGCCCGTTTAGATATTTTTGCTATTTTGATTATGCTTAAGCTTAATAAAGTGGTTCCCAGTCTTTTTAAACTTGCCAAACACATGTTTCTGTGGCCAACAGCAATTTTTAAATGAACCCACTATTTGTGGCAGGTTGCTAATTTATACAGATAAAGGACTGTTAACTGTCTTTGTTGAATAAACTGTCAATAACTTGAACAAACATAATAATAGTACATAATAGATACCCAAGCCCAGAGACTCAGGCTAATATTTTAAAGGAAAATGAAAAACAAAAAAAGGACTGGCCTGCCAGCGGAGCAATCATAAGGAAAAGAGAGTTCAGACGTGTACGTGAGATTTTTCTGCAATATTGAAGCATTGCCCTACTCCAGTGCAGCATTCATCAGACCCCCTAGTGATTTTTTTTCTGATTTTGTGGTGGAAATTCATTTTGCGATAAAAAAAATATATAAATTTAAAGATGTGTGTGTATAATATATATATATATATATATATATATATATATATATATATATATATATATATATATATATATATGAAATCTGGAACAATGGCAAGGACACAAATCATAAAACTATACGGTCAGGTTCTGTGAGTGCAGGTCTCAGCTCAGACAAGCAGTCAAAACCAGGCAGAGAACTGCAGCATTGGACACATTGACGGTCAGGTGTGCAGCTGTAATTTAGTTTAGTGTAGTTGTAAATTAGCAAGTTGTTTTTAAACCAATTGGCAAAATCGAATAGTGAATGCATAGTAAAAATGTATCATTTATTTTTAATTTTTTAAATATACATTAATTTATGACTAAACATTTATATTAACAATGTTATGTAAAAGCCAAATATCTCAATTGAAGAGAATGAGTCATAAAACCAACCATAAATGTTTTGTCAGCTATTATGCAGAGGTTTTAGATCTATGCTATATATTCAAATCAACTATCAAATCATGTCAAATCACTATTTCACCACCAAATATGTTCACATACAACATATGGCATAATTTTCCATGAAGTCCATTTGTTAGCGAAAAAGTTCATTTGAATTTTGTGGCAATTTTTATTTGCATTTACATAGTGAAATTTGATAAAAGTAAAAAATCTAAAAAAAATTCTAAAAAGTGTGTATTATAGTGCACTGATTAGATGGGCTTTTGCTTTTCAATAAGTGTTGAGCAATTTTCAGTATCATGTCTAATTAATTAACTTCAAAGGAAAAAGAATAATTGGCCAATAAAATATACCAGCCATGGGATGCCCTGATTTTTTGGGAATGTCCAGTAATAAAACAATTTTGGGTAGTACAAGGGGTAATCGTAAACATACTTAATATTACACTACCCTTTCAATTTATGGTTATTTATATAAATGAAGCTTTGATATCCAAATAAGTAAATCTGAAAAAATACTTGATATTTTAATAATCACAGCCAAAAAAGCAATTACAAGACATTGGTTACTTCCTGAATCCCAACAATCCAAGAATGGCTAGAAATAGTTTAGGATATTTATGTAATGGAAAAAATTACATTCTCTTTTTGACTCCAAATTGACACATTTAGAAATATCTGGTCCAAGTGAACTGAATACATTAGGTTGCTCCATCCAATCTTCGTAGAATTATACAAATATTACTACCTAATTCTTATCCACAGAATAAACATTTTTCAATTTATGACCCATTGCACTCCCCCTCTTAATCCTCTCTTCAGGTAAGGAATTTACAGCTGATAATAACTAAAGTTCAGCAAATAAATAAAGATCCGACCCTCTTTGACCTATGTATATTTAGTTTTTAATATTATTTATGTTCCCACTTTATTGTTATTTACAGTTTTTTTCATACATTTTATTTTATGAAACTTTTGTTTTGGTATTGTGCTCTGTTATTTTATAGTTAATAATGTAAAATGAAATCATTGTACTGTATATATTGCTACTATAAAAAAAAAACATCAACATAGACCAGAGAAAAACTGATATTGTTGACCTCTAATAAGATAAACCCATCCCTATCACTCCCCCTCAAGTGCTTCAAACCTTTGCGTTTCTTTTTTTTTTTCTTGAACACAAAAGAAGATATTTTGAAGAATGTTGAAAACTTCCTGGTAAGACTTCCATTGTACCTTTTTTTGAATATGAAAGTCAAAGGCTTCTGGTATGCAATTACAAATGAAAGACACTAGGTTTGGTTCAAATGGAGGGTGAGTACATTTGAATTTCTGGGTGAACAATCCCTTGAATTCTGCCACGCAAAGTGAAATTGATTTTAAGCTGAAATGCAATAATGTGATGAGATCAGGAAATTACCCATCAGGCCACACTGACCATTCACAGAGCCATTCTGTTGAATATAATAACTCGCTTCTGTCTGTGTGCATAATGTAGACCTCTTCATTTTCGTATGACTGATGGCTGCATGTTTTAGTGGCTGTGGCTTGTAGTATTTAGGTATGTGCGTGTTAAATACTGACCTGTTCTGGTAACTGAAGTACGCAGCATCACGAGGGATGGTACACAGCTGTTTGCCATAGCAGCACAGAGTTTGAGGAGAAAACTCCAACTGAGAGAGGAAAGAAAAGAAAGAGGGGGAGAGAGAGCAGGAGCAGCAATAATAAATTACTTTGGGGTTAGATATTGACATTACAATTTAACTCTTATTAAAACTAGGACTGCACAATATATTGTTTCAGCATCTATTTGGCAATGTTCGTATCTGTAACAGTCTGAAATATTAAGTTGGGATTATAGTTGACCAGCATCCACTGTTCAGAACGCATGATTTGTAGTCACTGCAGAGTTTAACCATGATGGATTGAAAGTTGATCATTTGCATGTGTTTTTATGGCCTGTGAGCATTTTTAAGAGAGTATAAAGCCATTTGTAAGTTTAATAAAGATTAATTTTATTGAATTATTTTAAACAGTGATGACTACGCTGTGCTATTTCACATTTAAATATTCAATTTCTGTACCTGAACACTGCTAAGACTCCACAGAAAACCATACAGCACTGTTAGTTTCACTTTTATCTTTGCTCTATTGTATTGTTGATCTATGCTTTAAATTTGTTTTTATGTTTTATGCATGATTCATTCCAATGACTGATCTAAATAGACCAATCCTGTCCAAATAGAGCTATGCAAGCCATCTGGTAAATTTGTATTCATATTGCAATACATAGCACAGAAAACAAACCCCAACAATGCTAGATCTTTTCAAAAATGTGCTGCCCTAAAACATCATTAATATTTTTATTATTATTATTTTTACTACTACTACTACTACATCTATTAATAGTTGCATTATTAAATATTGTATTATGTAGTTTATTATTGAAGTATTAGTTTTTTTCAGTAGTTTATTGTGAGACGTTGTACTGACAATAATTATTATTATTAATAGTATGACGGTTATTATTACTTTTACAGCTGTTAAGTTACATGAATAAATATTGTATTATTTAGTTTATTGGAAGCATTTGTATTGACAATAATTATTATTATTAATATTATAATTGTTATTATTACTTATACAGCTGCTAAGTTACATAAATAAACATTATATTATTTTGTTTATTTATAATTAGTTTATTATTATATTATTAGTTTATTCTGTAGTTTATTGTAAGCATTTGTAATGACAATAATTATTATTATTGATGATGATTATTATTATCACTTATAAAGCTGTTAAGTTACATGAATAAATATTATATTATTTAGTTTATTTATTATTAGTTTATTATTGTATTATTAGTTTATTGTGAGCATTTGTAATGACAATAATTATTGTTATTAATATTATGATTATTATTACTTATACAGCTATTAAAAGTTACATTAATATTGTATTATTTAGTTTATTTATTGTTAGTTTATTATTGCATTATTAGTTTATTGTGATCATTTGTAATGACAATAATTAATACTACTTCTACTACTAATACATCTATTATTAGTTATATTATTAAATATTGTATTATTTAGTTTATTAGTATTATTATTTTATTTATTATTAGTTTATTCATTCATTCATTTTCTTTTCGGCTTAGTCCCTTTATTAATCTGGGGTCACCACAGCGGAATGAACCGCCAAGTTATCCAGCATTTGTTTTACGCAGCGGATGCCCTTGCAGCTGCAACCCATCACTGGGAAACATCCATAAATTCTCATTCACACACATACACTACGGCAATTTTTTAGCATACCCAATTCACCTATAGTGCATGTCTTTGGACTTGTGGGGCAAACCGGAACACCCAGAGGAAACCCACGCAAACACGGGGAGAACAAGCAAACTCCACACAGAATAGAAATGCCAACTGACCCAGCCGAGGCTCGAACCAGCGACCTTCTTGCTGTGAGGCGAATGTGCTAATTATTAGTTTATGATTGTATGATTAGTTTATTTAGTAGTTTATTGTGAGTGGACGTTTTTAAAATATCAGTATCGATTGATACCAAATTCCAGTATCGTGACAAGCCTTGAATCTAAAAGTGTGTGGCTATTGCGGATGCACCAAATTTTCGGCCACGGAAAATAGGTTAAACTATTTAATGGACCCTTTCATTTTTGGGGCTTCAGTCATTGTTGGGATACTCTTAAATCTGGAAGATGATATAAAGCAAAATATATATTGTTCAATATAGAAGATAAATTGAGATTGCATTTTAGCCATATCGGCCAGCCCTAACTTGACTTCTTTTTAAGGGATTAAAATCATATTGTAGAGCCACATTCCTTTATTAAAACATACTTGAATATGCAAAAAAAAAAAAAAAAAAGCCCTTAAGCGACACACTGACCTTCCTTCCACAGCAGTAGCCCATCTCCTGCATAACAGGGTCTATTTCCTGTTCGAAGACTTCGGCCAGTTTGGAGCAGTATTTATAAACTCGTGACGTCTTTCTGTTATACAGCCAGGCGTTATTGAACATCAGCCACACGTCGTCCACATACTGCCAGGGCTCCTGGTACTGCCCCGTGTCCAGCTTACGCTTGATAGTGGACAAGTCCATGGGGTTTTTCACTATGTCAAAGTAGTCCTGGAGGACGAATGGTCACCATCCCGGTCAAGACGATGGATGGTGGAGAGTCAGGGGGAGAGAAGAGGGTGCAGGGGGACAATGTTGAGCGCTGTAGAAGAGGTTCACATGCACAAACAGAGAAAACCGTAACAGACTCCCACTGCCTCACTCAAATCTGTACCCTAGTTCACCTCTGGTCTCCCAGAAACACACAAAACACACACATGGATTCTTGGGGTCAATGAGGGGAAAAGGCTGACATACTGGGGTGTGATGGCTGAACATCATATGGTTAGATGATTGGCGCAATCACATTCAAAATGCCAAGAAATGCCAGGGAAAATTATATTTCATGTAAAGAAAACAAAGCTCATTTTTAAGACCTTCAAGGGATTAATTATAAAGGTAAAAATTCATGGCAAATGTAATTCATAACAGTGATTGTGGTAATAAATGTGATGTTTTTAACAACAACAATCCCTATTATTGATTATTAGTACTATAAGTAATCAAATAAATTACGGAAATGTTTTCGTTGACTACGGTTACATGGACATCAGTAATTGAATTATTTCCCTTAATCTGAATAAAACTACAATATAATTAAGGTGTTTACATGAGTTGCTTTTTAAACATTATTGTCATGATCCCGTTTTACATGTTATAGCACATAATTCCATTAATGTCATTGCGTCACCACGCTATCCACATTTCCTCCGGAGATTCATGTAACTTCAGTTGTCTCATTTTTAATTTGTCGACTTTAACTGCAGTTTGGCACTTTCACATTCATTCAGGAACATTTCATGCATGCCCCCGTGACAAACTAGATATTGGATGAGAGAATGAACTGCTGGAAGAGTGTAGTTTTTTTAATGGAATTCGATACCACATGCCGTATGGGGAGAAAAACCTCCGCACTTCGCAATGCAGGTGTCTGTGGTCCTTCACTGACTCGGTAAATGCAGAAAATAGTGTCAAACAGCTATGTGTGTGTAGACTATCCTGCGAAAATCCTACCAGATGGTAATAGTTTGATTAGGTGTTTACATGTCTGTACTGGACTTCAATTATAACTAAAACCAGCATACTGCACACTTTTTATCCGATTTCTGTATGACCTTAATCGGATTAAATTAATCAAAAATCACTGTTTACATGGTAGTCTTTTAATCAAGAGTATTGTCTTAATCGCATTAAATTATTGTATTATTGGTGTACATGTAAACATACTCAGTGTCTACCAATTACAATGATAATAAGCTATTTTAGTAATTCTACAATAATAATAATAATAATAATAATAATAATAATAAAGATAACAAAAGTATTTTAAGTAATACAACTGTGAATTACTAAAAAAAACGACTGTACTTTTGTTATTATTGAATAAAAATGAAATTAAGAAATTTGTAAATACTAAAAGAGATTATATGTAAATGCAGCAATGCAAAAAAATATATTTTGGTCCTAAAAATAAGCTTTATTTACTTTATGCAAAAATATAATTTTATAATATCATATGAACTATGACCTGTGCATTTCTTCATGAGATTCTCCCAGTAACCATTAGGATTATTCTCATTTCTCCATCATATTTATTATCTTGGAATTTGTATTTAAAACAATTACCAATCATTGTAAATTCAATTTAGTGGATTCATTTCAAGACTTTGGCACAGAATGAATCTATTTCGCCATCTTTTTAGGGTGAAATTGGCAGGGTTAGTGTTTAGGGTACAGTAAGCTGAGGTGAGTACAAGCAGGGACATTCAATTCCATCAGCATATGAACGTTTACATCGCAAAGCACAGCTGGACTCGTTTCTTTACTGTCCAAGAGCACAAATCATCAAAGACACACTGGGAATACAGTCCTTCAGGCGTCGACCCCACAGTATCCTGATTGTGCGCAATATTTGGGACTGACTTCTCATTCTTAAACTTTAGTTTCAGAGCAATTTTGTTTGATGTTTTGGCTCATCTCATACGTTTTTAGCTATAGAGACTACTGTTTTCAACTATAGCAGGTTTCCAATAATCACCATGTATGTTTATAGTGATTATAACAATAATAATAATGTTTACTCAAGCGTATGAGTGCATCAATCAGACACCTTGGGGACGACTCTAATGTCAGGACAATCTGAGCTGTTTCAAACAAACACACATGAAAACACTGATTCCAACAAAGAGAGGAAATCAACCCAGAATCACATGGACAGTGTTTGAAGTGACCCATAAAGTTTTTTTATTAAAGTCTGCGTGGAGGAGGTTGCTGGGACTTTTATTTCAGTATGTTGATGAACTTCCAACTGAAACTGAATTTAATTTTCAAAACTGATTGGGTTTCTTTTAGCGCATCATTCCGTCTTTCGGATGAGACAATAAAAATGTATTCCTTCCTTAAATAGGAATAAATTTTAACGTGAAGACATAAAAGTTTGTCTTTTAACTGCTTTCATTCTCCAGACAATGATCAGTTTACACACAGACAGCCTCTGTGAGCAGTGTTACAATGTTTAAGATGAGAATTTCTTTACAGCTCCTTAACTCTTAAACAACCAGTAGATTAAACATGGCTCGCATAATGATTATAATGCATTTGATCTTTCCTTAATCTTAATCAAGCTTAATCATTTTATAATATCAATATATAACGGTCAATCATCAATATATTATCATCAATATTAAACATTTCCATCCCAGGACACATTCCCTAGGAAGGGCGCAGTTAAGAATATTGTGGATGAAGACAGAAGGACCACCTCTCCATGTCCAGTCAGACAAAAGCAAACTGTTGGGTTTTTTTTTTCAGTGGATTAATGGTTCACCTAAAGAATAAAAAATGTGTTCTAGCAAAATAAACATTGTATTTTTTATTTTACACGGACTATAAGGGGCAATGTTTGGCTTCTGGAGGTTTGAAAGCTGCGTACTGAAGAACATTGGTGCCCTATTGGTCAATGTCACAGATCGTATATGTAAAAACAGGCTGAGAAAAAAATATATAAAGTAAATAAAAAGAGTCTTTCTGCCAGGATCTTGTAAAGCATACCAGATTAGTCGTCAGTGAGTTGTTGACTCTAACTAAAAAGATTGATTGTTGCACCCTGACTTTGATGCATCATATGCAGACGCAATGGCACTTTTTCTACAATTTATTTTGTAGGGATCTTGAATATCTTGAATTTTGTGGGTATTTTTGCCAATTTGATTAAGTGAATTGTCTGTTTCTAACAGATTGACCAAATTAAGTTCTTTCTTTCTTCTTTTCTTTTGTTTATTTGAACTGTCCATGATTACAGGAGGATTTCATACACATCTATTCATGTTCAATTTCTAGGTCATCATCTCTCTTTGTCTGTAATTTCTGTAAGGTGCTTGTCACACCTTAAAAAAGGGCCAATAATGCATCATTCAACCAAACCTGAGAAAGCAGCAAAATAACCAGAATAGCAGGAAAGTAATTATCATTTCCTTTCTCCATTTCCAAAGAAACAAAATCACTTGGCTAATCCCATAATGCAACTCAGGAACAAGCAGAAAAACTACATTAATCATTTATGCCTAAATACTTAACATATATAAAAACCAATTGTACTTTATATAAATGTGATGCATAAATCAATCAGCAAATTTGAATTTTAACCTGCTATGCTGGTTATAGTCAAAATTCTTGGCCATAACTCTGGGGATGGATGGTAAACTTAAGCATGTGACAAAACAAAACAACTGCAATGACTTAAAGCTCATGTTAAGATGATGATTTACATGGAGTTTAACATAACAGAAAAAAACAACACTAAATGAATGAAGAAGAAAAAAGGCTAGCGCAGACTTTGAGATCATTCAGAGTAGTAAAAACTCAAATTGGCAGTTCGTTTTCACCAAATAACTGATTGATCATCAACAAAAGCTTGGTTACAAACTCCAATTCGATATAGATCTAAAACTACATACATCAAGTTAAGTAATTTAAGGAAATAAAACAAATTGAAAGCGCAAGTGTGTAATCTCTGAGGCATTATCATACAGAGTGGATTAAAAGATAATTGCTTGTTATCGGACAAGTTTCCAAACAGTCTGCCATTGCTTTAACTAAAAAGTTTGTCCCACCCCACTGTTTGTGCCAAAGTTGCAGTGCTGCAGTTTTGTTTTTACAGAATTCGGCATATGTCTATTGTATCTAATATAATTATCTGTCTATTTGATGAAATAAAGGCATATTGACCACATGAGCAGGCGTTCATAGTCTGCGCTGCCTTATTTTCAGCTCTTCTTTTCTGACAGAAACGCTACAGAAGCAAGCTTGCAACGTCTCTCTCGCATACACACAAATAACACAAAAAACAGCAGGCAGAAAAAACAAAGCAAGAGAGAAAAAGGGATAAAAGAAAGAAATGAGACTAGAACTAAAGAGTGCTAGGTTGGTTGTAGCGTAATGCGTGCCAGCGCAGGCCCTTACCAGGTTAGTTTTGTTACTAGTTCGAATACGTACGGGTATTCCCAGTAACTGGGGGTCCACCGGCTGCCGGAAGGGCAGCGACTCTGGGTCCTGTCTGTACAGAGCTTCCAGAGTGGGCATTAAAGCCTGGCGGAGCTCATCTGGTTTAAATTCTGATAGAGAGGAAGGAAATGAAGGAAGCAGCAGAGTCAGGCACATATTCATATAAAAATTATGATTTCTAAGCAGTGTTTGTTCGAATTAAACTAAGGAATATGAACAAGCTGATTCTAGATCAAAATTAGTAGATTCCATGCAAACGTGTGCAGATGTTTTCACCCTGTTTCTAATATCACTTCAAATTTATTGCAATATAAAACCTTGTTGACTATTATGTTTTGTTTTTGTAAGGTTATTTAGGTTAATGGACATCAGTAGGATCCTTCAAGGTGAAGGACATGAGTTCTGATTTACCAAACATGTTATGAAACCGAAAATGGCAAGAAGCAGAAAATCCCACTCATTTTGAGCCATAAACCAAACAAACCAGCAACAAGGCCAATCACATCACCACCCACTGCTTTTTTACTTTAAAAAATTATGATAAAATAAAGGTACAATTCTGCATCATTTTAAAGGATTCATTTGTGGGGGGAAAAATATACTGCAAACACATTGACTGATCAGTGATTTCTCTGCAGAAACACACATTATTGACCTTATTCTTAGGCGAAGCTATTTGAATCATTTTGGCTCGAGACTTCTGGTCTCACTCACTTCCATTCATTTTTAAATGTTAAACACAGCTAGTTATGCTGCTTGATGTTGCAAACTGATATTTTCTTCTTATATTATTCTGCTTTGTCTGTATAATCATGCAAACACTTGTTTGTAGAGCAAGTAGTTTGACCGTTTTCTGAGGTTTATTATTCCTAGTAATTTCTACCATATGCGACTAAATCGAAAGTTCTAAAAAAATCCCGAAAACAAGCGCACTTCCACATTGAAGAATAAGGTCAATACTCCCATAGGAAAAGTTATTCTAACATTTATAAAACATGCACTCAAATATAGTTTATTTTGTGTGGAGATAATGTGCAAAGATGTTTGTTTTACCTTTCTTCTTGCTTTGTGTGTTTGCGGGAGTGCTGTTGGCTCCTGCAACCTCTTCCTCTTTGGGTTCAGTTTTGACTTCCGGCTTCTTGTCCTCGGCTGTAGACGTCTCCATTGGCTCAGTCTTACATTCATCACCTGCAGGCTCCTCCTTCTTTATCTATCAGACCAATCAAAATAAAGGCCAGTTTATACTTTTGCGTCAAGCACGTGTGCATGGTCTGGCAGTTTTCCCGCCTTTTTTCTACCTTAAAACAGTGAGTTTGAACTACTTGTAGATTAAGTCAGCATTGTGCATATTTTTCGGTATAAACAAACCATCCGCAAAAAAACTCAACACAAAGAAACATGAAAACCCCACTGCCTGATAGCATTTCGGAAGTGTTACCGCAGATCAACACAAACACAGACGTATAAATGCATAACTACATTCAAGGCATGCACTGTGGGTTATAGCAATCACTCAACACAGAAGTATAATTCAGCCTTATGGTTAGGGATAGAATAGAAATTAAGCTGGAAAAGAAAGAATGAGTTAACATGTTAAAGGTCTTTCTCTAGCTCACCTCAGGTTTCTCCTCAGACTTAATCTCGGTCTGCATGGCGGCCATTTTCCCTGAGGCCTTGTCCTCCGTCTCATTCTCTTCTTCTTCATCCTGCTGTTTGACCTCAGTTTTGGAGTCGGGAGGGGCTGTGGGTTCGGATGATGTCAGTTGTGAACTAGGGTCGGCACTGCTGACTGAGGCAGGAGTAGAGGCCTGACCGTCCACAGTCGCAGATGATTTCTGAGAGAGCTGAGGGGTGGGACCACACCAGAACAGCAAATCAGGACAACAAGCAATGGCACACCGAAATGAAAAGCAACAGCCAAAGCAGACCAGCTGATTTTAAGGAAAATAACAAAAAAATTAATTGTATTTAGCGACACGGTGGCTCAGTGGTTAGCAATGTCACCTCACAGCAAGAAGGTCACTGGTTCGAGTCCCAGCTGGATCAATTGGCATTTTTGTGTGGAGTTTCCATGTTCTCCCCGTGTTCGTTTGGGTTTCCTCCGGGTGCTCCGGGTTTCATGAAGAGTCCAAAAACATGCGCTATAGGTGAACTGAATAAACTAAATTGGCCGTAGTTATGAGTGTGTATGGGTGTTTCCCAGTACCGGGTTGCAGCTGGAAGGGCATCAGCTGTGTAAAACATATGCTGGATAATTTGGCAGTTTATTCCGTTATGGCGACCCAAGGAACTAAGGACTAAGGAAAGGAACTAAGGTTATGTTCACACTGTCAGGCTTAGTGCTCAAATCTGATTTTTCTCAGATCTGATTTTTTTCCATGGCTGTTCACACTGCCCTTATAAATGTGGTCAATATCAGATTTGCAGTGTGAACAGATCATGGTCCTAAACTGACCCGCATGCGCAAAAATATAGTTACGTTATAATATAGTTAGTTAATTATGCACATGTGATACTGTATGAAGCACGTTGTCAGATCATGCTTATATGATTATTGCCATTTTCACAGACAACCGTGGTGTATTTCATGAACTGTAAATGATTGTTCTGCTACTACTAATGTGTATTTCGGCATTTGAAATCTAAAATAAGTCACTTGTGATTGAAAACACTGATAATTTGTGATTTATGACAATTTGTTTGACCACGGTGTACTCATCAAGGGTTAATGAGCAGCCGCAGACTAAACTGTGAATGCAGAGTTGCTTTATCTCTGTTTGCATTTAATTTTACTCCGTTATAAACAGCAGACAAGTACAGAAGGGGGGTTTGGGCGCTCGAGCACCTGCCCTTTTTTCTCTCTGAGAGAAAGTTCTCCCTCCTTTGCACACGGATCCCCTATCCGCAACACGCTTTTTGTTCAGCTTCGCGATCAACCCGTGCCCCAATCGTTAACAAGCACCAGTTTTGCTTTCAAAATCTTTTTCAAAATGAACAACCAACTTTCTGTGGTAAAGTAATCACCATGTGTGCCATTCTACTGTGATGCTGAATGTTTGCAGCACAGAATGATGACGCATGACTTTATGTAAAAGTCATATGAAATCCGACATAACCGTTTACACTGCAGTCACATTGCAAAACATCAGATCTGTGTCTGATTTGAGACTACATATGAAAGTGGCACAGATCTGACCTGAAAAGATCAGATTCCATGCGGTTCACACTGTCATCACCTGAGTCACATGTGGGCAAAAAAAATCAGATTCGGGCCACATTTGGCTGCAGTGTGAATGTAGCCTAAGCCGGAAAATGGAAAGAATGAATAAATAAATAGTATTTATCATTTGTGTGGTCATTCTGCTTTCATTGGTGATGAAGTCATGTGACTTGTTTGTAGTTCATTTAAGTTCAGCTACACTGCACTAATATTACTATCTTTTTTTTTATTTATTTATTTATTTATTTTTAAATAATAGGTACAAATATTCAAACCTGAGGTGATTCATTTGTGGAAAAAAACATCCAACAATTAATACAAAATAATAATTATGAAATATAATGAATATATTCTTTAAATATGTATTATTTCATTTTCTTTATTTGCTTGATTCTCATCTCTGATTGATCATTGATTAATCATTTGGTTGGTAGTTCTTTTAAATTCAGCTTCTTCTGCCAATTGTATTTAGACTTTGTACATTAATGCTGGTTCATCTGGTATGTTTTTTCTGCAATAATCCAAAAAGGAATGAAAAAAAATCTGGAATTTGAATCAAGGTTATGCTAACTACATCATTTTGTCATCTTAATCAGGTAATAGCATTCATAGTCAGAAGAAATAACTAACAAAACAGTAGTATAAGAGCTGAGGAAAAAAATTATAATAAAATAACAGAAAACAGCCACTGGCAAAACAAACATCATCCAAAACAGCCAGAGCTAAAAGGAGCTTTTAACAGCTGAATATTTTATAAACCACCATAGATAATGTAGTTATCACCACGTACTCCAAAATTAAACCATTTAAAATTTGTAAAATAAAGTGTAAACTGCAGAAATCACCTCATAGGTCACATAAGGTCGGTCTTTAAAAGTTGTAGGTTTTTTAAATGTAAAATTTCTCTATATAGAAAATAAATGCTGCTTTTACTTCGGAAATATTCACTTATGCACTTTACATAAACGTTTAAGAGAGCGAAGAATTCAACACAATCTCAAGGCAATTAGTAATTTGATGGTTTTGCAGATTACCAAGAATATTGTATGAATTTGCACAATATCATATATCAGAAAACTAAAATCTGACACTTTCATACATATGAATTCAATTCTAATAAGCCACTAATTCACCAAAACATTAAACAGCTAATTTTCCAATGAAATCAGGTTGAAGAATCAACTAAATTGAGCTCAAAATGCTTTAGCGCTTACTGAGGTTATGCTCTGAAATGATTTAATTATAGCCAACTAGTGTAAACACAACGCATATAAGAGATTAATGGTGGAGTTAGGCTTTAACACAAGCATTCAAGCACGGAGGTCAATTTATACAGAGCTCAAATGATTGACCTCTTCACAGTGAAGCATGCTCACTTTCTTTATCCAATTTGAATAAATGCTGTTGGTCTCGCTAATACTTTATGCTTCAGGACTGTGTCAAAAGGGTCAGGATGAGTACGGAAATCAATTAACTCTCTGATCCTGGGCTTGAGTTTTATTTTCACATTATTTACCAAATAAATAGGTTCAAATGAAAACACACACTCTCAATTGTGATACTTACAGGACTATGTGGGTGTGTACAAAGCCCGTGGGCGTTCTGGGAAGGCACAGATGACGCTAGCCCTGTTTGGGGGCCTCCGGCGGCTCCACCTCCATGCGACTGCTGTTGCAACTGACTGGATTTCTCTGAGGCCACCCCCTGTGCCATAGGGGGCAGCTGTGATGCAGGTGGAGCCATAGTGGTGGATGAATTAGGGGTGTGGGGCTGAGGGGTCTGGTTACCAGGCAACTGCGGGGGTGTTTGGTGCGGGGCAGGGGTAGGGGTAGGGGTGAGGCTACGTGCGGGAGAAGGGGAGTTTTGGCGTAAGGGAGGACAGTGCGTGTGCAGACCGGGCTGAGGAGCAGGTGGGGGGTGGTTGGACGGAGGCCCCTGAGGGCCAGCAGCGGCTCCAGAGCCTGGGACTGACGACTGGGACTGAGCTACAGGACTGTGGACTGATAGTGATGGTGGAGTGGGCATCTGATTCTGAGAAAGAAAAAAAATGATTCAGATTGTTTGAAAACATTGATAAGCAATTACATTTTCCTTAGAGTTTTGTTGGTGAAATAGCTCAATGCATCATAAATACTAGAGCAGGGCTCGCAAAATTTTTGTAGGCCTTGGGAAGGCACTCTTCAGTCTTTGGTAGCCCAAGTGTAAATTTAAGTAGCCCAAATAAGAAAATACATTATTTATTAAATTAAGACAAAAACATAAATTTACAAAATAATTACACACACATATACAGTTGAAGTCAGAATTATTAGCCCCCCTCTGATTTTTTTTTTTAATATTTCCCAAATGATGTTTAACAGAGCAAGGAAATTTTTACAGTACGGCTGATAATATTTTTCTTCTGGAGAAAGTCTTATTTGTTTTATTTCAGCTAGAATTAAAGCAGTTTTTAAATCACAGTCATTAGCCCCTTTAAGCTATTTTTTTGATTGTCTACAGAACAAACCGTCGTTATACAATAACTTGCCTAATTCCCCTAACCTGCCTAGTTAACATAATTAACCTAATTAAGCCTTTAAAAGTCACTTTAAGCTGTGTAGAAGTATCTTGAAAAATATCTAGTCAAATATTATTTACTGCCATCATGGCAAAGATAAAACAAATAAGTAATTAGAAATGAGTTATTAAAACTATTATGTTTAGAAATGTGTTGAAAAAAAATCTTCTCTCCATTAAACAGAAATTGGGGGAAAAAATAAGCAGGGGGGCTAATAATTCTGACTTTACCTGTACATATATATGTATACATGACATTTGTTATGTGTTATAACATTATAACAAATTTTTATATACATTTATTTTTAAAATAACCAAAATATTATTTAATATTAGATTAGATTTTTTTTTTAAATAACCAACGTGAACATTGTTTCAGGTTATTTTGGCAACTATAAAAGCTTTCTAAAAGCTATTTCTATATCAGAATCTTTGTGTCAGTGCGATCTCTATGAGTGGCGAGTGTTTGTGTGCTTCGGTGCCATTATTTGAAAGGTCATTGTTTATATCGTGGCTTTTCTCAAGTAAAAAGATTTATTACTGCCATTACAGCAGCACAGGACATAAACATCACATTTTTGAATGAATGTAAATGCATTGAAATATATATTTTACTCCCATAGCCCTTTGAGCAGGTGGAGATAGATTTTAGTGGCCTGACTGGAAAAAGCAAAGCCCCGGGACCAGATTTTGCAAGCCCTGTAGAGTGATTGTAAGTTTATGGTTCAGTTCTTTAAAGCGGTCATTTCAATGAATCCATTTAAAAACAGATTTCACTTAAAAAACATACAAAGCATTAATACACCAGTTTTTTAATGATCCTATAAATGAATTATGTGCATTACTGTTAATATTTAGTACATATAAATATGAACAGATTTGTCAGTGAAGAACCAGTTAAAAATATGCCTTCATTAACTAGATTTTGTTTTCTTTTTACAGTGTTTAAGGTGTTGCATTACATTTACTTTACATACAGCATGTGATATAATCAGAACTGATCATTGGTTGGTTTAAACTATCAATGAAAACATATAAATGGCAAATACAAACTATTGGCTGATACAATTGACTTGAATATTAGGCATACATCAGAATGATTTTTCATCATTAAATGTAAATAAAGGAATACATCACTTATTCTAATTTACTTCACAATTTCTATGAATGTTTATGACAACTAAAATATTCTCTTATAATGAATCTAAAGAGATTTAAATAAGCCAAATATAAACTCAAGTGAGGCTTATATTTCAATAAATAAAAGGTTGTTTTTAAAAACTGTATATGCTATTGTCTTTCACGAGAGGTCAAAAGAGAAACACTCTTATCAGCACCACTACACACTATCATACAAAAATATTAGAGACATCACATTGTTCTGAGTAACATGATATGAATGTGGTTTAATAGCTGACCTGCGGCATGGCTCCCTGCCCTGCAGGTTGGTTCAGGCCAACTGCACCCTGTCCCAATCCAGCACCGGTGCCTGTAAACTGGTTCTGCATGTACTGGTTTTGCAACTGGGGTACATTGGGTTGAGCCATTCGAGGTGTTCCCTGCATGCTCATCTAAATAGAGACAATAAAGATGCCAAATAAATGCTTCAATCAGGTAAATTTACATCAGTCACCATTTGGGTGGCAAGTGAAATTACCTGATTGAGGTTTGCACCCATTGGCAGGGGAGGCGTGGCCCTCTGTCCCATTGGTTGCTGCACCCCCACCTGGCCAAATTGATTCATACCTGGATGAAAGCAATAACAATGGTTACAACACGAGTCAAAAACACACATATAGACTCTTTTATATATAAAGAGTTCATATGAAAACAGATACATTTCTAGGTGAGTTTTTTGCAAATGTACTCTCTAATACTCAGGGTGAAATTATGATTTCCTTTTTGCCAATTGTACTATTGCACAACATAAAAAAATTATGTCTAAAACTGACTAAAATGGAGTAATCTGTTTTTGAATATAAACTCTTCATATATTGTAAGCAATAGTGTATCAACTACAGACCATTTAGTGAGTGTGGCATACCAGCAGGATTCTGCATGCGACTGACCATCTGACTGGGACCAGTGGCTTGAACTAAAGACGGATCTGAAAGAGGACCATCTAGGAAAGACCAGAAGATCCTTTAGAAATTACTCCACATCAATAACAAACAACAGCCTCTAATTAAACTGTGATTTAACAAAGCTGGGGAAAAAACTAACATTGTATGATTTTATGCGACATAAAAGAGTGTTTATTTAATGGAATGTGCAGCTACACTTAGAAATTCTAAATGTGAGGTTAAAGTAAAGTTGGAGAATGTTTAAATGGCTATAAATTGTGTCAAAATTTGGGTGGTCACACTTGGGTTTACATTTTGGGAGAACCAATTCACACCTTACTACACGTGTAAAAGGAAGAGTTTCTTTCATTTCTTTCTTCAAGTTTTATTGGACACAGAATTGTTTTCTGAACAATTTAAAGTAACACTTTAGTTTAAATACCAATTCCTACTGTTAACTGCTGGCTTATCATTAAGATAGTGGCTGTTTATTAGCAATTATAATGTATGATCTTATTCTACATCCCTAATCCTACCTAAACACAGCTACTACCTTACTAATGATCAAGAATCATTAATTATAGTAGAAGTTTAGTAGTTAATTAATAGTTTATGGAGATAAAAGTATTGAGTAATGGTTTATTACAGCTGGAATAGTGTCTTTAAATAAAGTGTGACCCTATTCTAGTATAAAATCCTAATGATTGTGCTTCTTATTATCACTTGAATGAATTGTTGTAATGCAAATGCTATTAAAAAAACTACAAAAATATAAACATTTATAATGTAAACATTATAACAATTGTGTTTTAGCGAATATCTTACATGGATAGATCTCTGTATCTCTGAATAAAACTAATACTTTATTTATATACATTAAATTCTGCATGATAAGTAAACTGTGGTAGTGTTTTCTTCCCAAAAGTGGTGCACACAGGTGAAGCAACTTTTAAAACAAGAGAGAAAAAGTAAGACTAGACTTGATTTTGTTTGAAGGGGATTGACTGAACAGTCTCGGTTTGCTATTGGTTGGTCTCGTATGATTGACTGGTTGTCCCGCCCTTGCGCCAGTAACCTTTCATCAGAGATGCAAGAGATTATTTTGATTAAATCTGTTTGTATTTCACTGCAATACATCAAGCTTTAAATTTGACTGCGGACAGACAAATGGATGTATGCAGATGTGTATATGTAGGTACTGGGCGGCTGTGCCTGAGTCATGCCAGCTGGTGCTTGAGGTAGAGCACTGCTGGGCATGCCAGGTTGCGCTGGCATCATACCCTGCTTTTGCAGTCTGGTTCTCCTCTTCTCCTCCAGCTCCTTCTGAATCTTATATATCTTCTCCGCCAACAAGTGGTAATACTCCGCCTGGAAGAAATCATGATATGATTTAAAGCATATGGAATAGTTCATTTTAAAGATGTGGCCATATTGGAGCAATTCCATGCAAATGTCAACCTTGACATGAAAAAAATAAAAAGTTCATCATAATAAAGAAAGCCTTTCTAAGCTGTTTGTTTAGGCCTGAATTTTATGCTACTATAAAAATGATCAAAAATGTTTGTCAAGGTTTTCAAACTATATTATTTGATTTACTAAGGGCACACAAGTGGTAATTTCACATCTGTCACATATATAGAGGCAAGACGTCTTTAGGTGAGACATCAAATACTTTCTCTTTTTTTTCCTATGGAGAGACAACTCTAATTATATTGGTTAGCATTATTTATTTTGGGTTGTGCAGTTTAATTGACATCATTTCTACAAATTATGTTGTTTACTGTATGTTGTTATTCGCATCCTTTTATGTCACATCCATAACGCATGTATATTGCCCTTAATTTAAATATAAACCATGTTTACAGTTCGATATTTTTTGATCCCTTACCTCTTTGGTTAATTGTTTTGAAAAATATGAAATGATTTTTCAATATACAGTTAACAGGATTTTAAGTTTCAAGTTTTTAGTGCAAATATCACATCTGTGACTAGGCATGGGACGATAACCGGTTTCAAGGTTTACTGTAGTTTGGAAAAGTCAAGGATTTGAAACTGCAAACATTTTCTGTTATACTGTTCCTAAGGTATAAAGTTGAAATCAGAATTATTAAACCCCCTTTGATTTTTGATTATTTGATTTTTTTAAGTATTTCCCAAACTATGTTTAACAGAGCAAGGAAATGTATGTTTGATAATATTTTTTCTTTTGGAGAAAATCTTATTTGTTTTATTTCGGCTAAAATAAAAGCAGTTTTAAATTTTTTAAAAACCATTTTAAGGTGAAAATTATTAGCCCCTTAAAGCAATTTTTTTCGATAGTTTACAAAACAAACCATCTTTATACAATAATTGCCTAATTACCCTAACCCTAAATTAACCTAGTTAAGCCTTTACATGTCACTTTAAGCTGTATAGAAGTGTCTTGAAAAATATCTAGTCAAATATTATTTACTGTCATCATGACAAAGATAAAATGAATCAGTTATTAGAAATGAGTTATGAAAACTATTATGTTTAGAAATGTGTTGAAAAAAATCTTTTTGTTTAACAGAAATTGTTTGGGGAAATAAAAACAAACGGGGGCTAATAATTCTGACCTCAACTGTATGCAAGTTTTTAACATTAAGTTTTTTAGGGCAACAATATCTATAGCAAAAGGACCAACATACAAGCACGCTACAGACCTGAACAGGGCAGTGGTTTTACTTTAAATGCAAAGAAAAGAAAGATATCCAAAGATGCTTTTTGAAGTTGTTATGAAGTCTGTGTTTTTGAAAGTAATAAAGATAGTTCATAATGAATATAAAAGAGATTTATTTAAATTGTTGACATGCTTAAATAAAAAAAGACAAAATATTTTAAATGTTTCGTAAAATAATATTGTTTTCAATGGAGAAATAGTAGTTGTTTTTTACCCAGAACTTATTTTAGAGCAGTAATCCCAATACTGTGAAACTGTAAAACCGTGCTTTTTTATCTCAGGTTTTTATACTATCAGAATCTTAACGCTGAATCTAATCTGTAACGCTGGAATTGCTTATTAGCAACATTTCATATGCCAAAAGCGTCAATTATTCACTATGAAAAGCACAGAGATGAATGAAGCTTGGACGCCTTACAGAGACATCAGTTTCAAACCAAGCAGTTGTTCTGTTGTGTAGTATGGCAAATTTGTGTGACCAACTTGTGTGTAATATAGTTTTCGCATTGGAACTTTACGCATATTCATGGGACAATAAGTGTGATCAAAACAAATTGCTCACCCAGAAAGAGTCTACCCAACATTTACTCACCCCAAGTCTGAAAAACTCACCCCAAGTTTCTTATTGTTCAAATCTGTGTTCCTCTGAACACAAATGAAGATATTAAAAAAGACTATGGAGGTTGGCGGCTAATTTCAACAGTCTGGTTTACAACATTCTTCAAAATATCTTTTTTTCTTGGTTGTTGTTGTTGTTCAAAAACGCAAGATGTATTGGTGTAAAACAACTTAAGGGTGAGTAAACAGTTTATTCATTCATTGCTTTTCCTTCAGCTTATTCCCTTATTTATCAGGGGTCGCCACAGCAGAATGAACCGCCAACTTTTCCAGTTCTGGGAACCCATACAATCGCACATTCACACACATACACTACAGCCAATTAAGTTTATTCAATTCACCAATAGCGCATGTCTTTGGACTGTGGGGAAAACCAGAGCACCCGGAGGAAACCCACGCCAACACAGGGAGAACATGCAAAGTCCACACAGAAATGTCAAACAGCCCGGTCGGGACTCGAACCATTATGTGAGGCGACAGTGCTAACTGCTGAGCCACCGTGTCACCGTAAATGGTTTAGTAACTTTTCATTTTTGTATAAAATATCTGTTTAAATCATTTTTCAAGCTGCATTAAAATAAAGACATTAAAAGATATATTGCGACTGGAAAAAGACAAGGTTTTCCAGCACTCCGTCTAACACTGAGAGCTGTTTCATAGACCTATAGTAAAGAACGAAGTGATTGTGTTGGTATTTACCAAATATAAATCCACAGACATTCTTACCCTGCTATTTGCAGATTCGTACATGTCACCCTCCACTTTCCGTGCATAAGCTACAAGGTTTTCCATCCGCCGGTCCTTCAGTGCTGCAGGGTCTGGAGTCGGGAAGATGGCCTGCACACTACTCACACAGATACACACAAAAGATCAAGCTCATGGAATAAAATGGCACCTTATGTGTGACCATTCCTGATGTGTGCAACTGCTAGACTGAAGATTTCAAATCCTTTAAAGGGACAGTTCACCCCCTCAAGTGTTTCGAAACTTTTTATGAGTATCTTTCTTCTGTTGAACACAAAACAAGATATTCTGAAGCCATCAACAACCATAGTAGGAACAAAAAAAAATACATTGTTCAGAATATCAGTTTACCTTCGTATTCAGCAGAAGAAAGAAATTCAAACTGGTTTGGAACAAGTGAAGTGTGAGTAAATGATGACAGAATTTACATCATTGGGTGCACTATCCCTTTAAAAAGATGAGAGGGGGGAAGTGACATTAAACACATTCATTATGCTTCAAAAAATGTCATTTTTTTCACGCAATTGTAACCCATTGATGTCAGTTTTTATATTGTTAAAATGCCAGTTAAAATATGTTCAGAGATGATAAATTACTACACGGTTTCAATTTACTATGATCTTCTACGTGACGCTGATTTGACACAATCTACATTGTAAAAGCGCTATACAAATAAAGGTGAATTGAATTTAATTGAATAAATCTCTCAGGCTACAGAGCATGTGCATCAAATTTTCTTGCTGGATTTTTCATAACAATATACTATATATACACTGCAAAAAAAGTACTTCAACAGTTTTAACAACAAAAAGAACAGCATTTTGCATATTGCTCTATATTGTATATATAAAACAGAACAAAGATACGTTTCAAACTAATTCAATTGCAAAAGGATTAAAAAGTACAAGAGGCTTCTGAATGCTTTCCAAATAGGTCTCATTAGCAATCACTAATGCATTCATTACAGTGAAAAACGGCTACATTTGATGCAGAAGTTTTGTTTCTTTGAAATAATATAACTGAATTTGATTAGTTATTAGCTCTAAAGCTGGGTATAGATGTCAATACCTTTTAGAAACTGTCCAAATTGTATTGATACTATATAGTGTCAAAAAATGTATTGTCATTCGCTACCTATGGATAAATTACATCAGTGTTAGTGAACAATGTGTGTATGATGGCAAATCTATGGCAAAAATAAATGAACATATAATAAATAAATAAACTGATGCTGGCACACTATTACAATTACTTCTGTGAGAGGATACAATGTATACAGTGCCTACAGAAAAAATCAGCATACCTTGTGAAAATCTTTACCTTTATTCACATTTACAACCTGCTTTCAAAACACCTTTGGGATAAAGGCACAGGTTAGGAAAAGGCTACAAAAACTTTTCAACGGCTGGAAAAGTTATTTGAAATGTAATTTGATTTAAGACTGTAAGACTAGTAATTATGTCAAGTAATTATTAAGTATTTAAGTCATTATTAAGTAATTTAAGTAATTATAAAGTAATTAAGGGGTATGATGATTTTCAATAGGCACTGTACATAAAAATGAAAAAAAAAACGAAAACCCGTTTGAGCAAAACCTCTGCATGCATCTGTATTAAGCTAGATTTATTCTTTTGCCTGGCGCCGCATCACGGACCTCCGCTGACTGCGCACGCACCTCACAAAATGGACAAGGCTTTTATACTTGACCATTCACGATTATGATATTCTTTAAAATGACAGGGAGGCGGTCATAAAAACTGACCGTAACTGACGGATAAACAGAGAAGTAGAACGTTTCTGGAACTACGTCATATCACCATTATCATTCAATATTTTTAAAAACTAATTATTTTTATGAATCATTTTAATGATTATAATGATTTTTATAACCATTCAAGATGTTTTTAAATCAAACTTTGATGCATCACTTGCTTTTGTTCATATCTCGGACAGTTCTACCCATTAAAGTTTATTAAAATATTAATGACAACAGAACATGGGTTATTCTACAAATATATATTTTATTATGGCAAGACTAACAGCAAAAAAAGTACACTTACTAAAAACCACTAATGTTTTTTTGTTTTTTTTAGATTTAGCCCGCTCCACAATTCACACATTACTGTCTGGCTATTTTCTGTCCGCTACTTATGCTAAAAAGACAATAATGGTCCAACAATCCTGACCATTATTACCAATAAAGCCTAGAAAAACAGGACTTCAGTACATTGTAAACTGATAGGTTCAAATATTCCTTTCCAGTTTTCAAATTCAATAATTAGTTACTTCATTTTAGCTTTGAAACTATTAAATTGTTTTACATTTAAAATTGTAATATATACAGTGTAAAACATATAAACGGTGGAAAAACATATTTCTGTAATTGTGTATCTGGGTCTCCACTTTTGCCAGGGCCTCTTTGGCTTTAACAAACTCATCCCTCAGATTTTTCCAAACTTTTCAACAAAAACTGTTCTCCTTTCTCCTGTTGTAATTTATAGCCAAGAATTATTGATCATCTGGTTATCTCTATGATCACGGATCATAAAGATGTCTGTACAGTCGTGCCCGTTTCAGACAAAAACAGACACTCTTCAAAGTGTTTCTCTTGAAAGTGTTTTCAAAGTGTTTAAAAGTGTTTTAACGCAAATCAAACGCAGCACCCCGCGAACTGTTCGCTCGAGTCTCAAAAAAAAAATCAAACGCTCCGCTAGCCAAAATCATGTTGGGCAAACACAGCAATGACATCACATTCGCAACGCGCACTCAAGCAAACGTGCCGAGTGCAAATCAGGCTTTAGGGCAAAAACGCAGTCTCGATTATAATTTTTCATATTGAACGATGACGATAAATATTTGGATATAAGATGTTAATGCTTCCAGACTTAAAAGATTACCCCAACAATGATTGAAGCCATTAAATGTCATAATTGGGTCCATTAAATGGGTCCATGGGTCCATTAAATGTCATAATTTTTGGCGGATAAATCTTTAGTGGCTAAAGATTCGGTAAATTCTGTAAATCTATTATCAAAACACTTTTAGATTCCCATTGTTGCACATTTCTGATTTGATTTGATTTCTGATGATGATTTGATCACGAATCGATATAATATCGTTTATCGGCCCAGCCCTAATCTGTATCAATATCTTGCTCATGTTAATGTTAAAATGTTAATGTTTAAAAGAAGAAGTAGCCTATTAACTCTTCAAACATTTGGTTCTGTTATAAACATCACTGTAAAAATCTTATAAATATATTATACTATAAATAATAAATATCAAAAATATATTTAAAAACTTTTCTAAATATCCCTATAATGGCACTCAAAAGTTTAAATAACAAATACATTTTAAAGGTATTTTGAAGTCAGCACAATAAGAATAATCAAGACTGATTATTGCAGATCTCAAACTGCATTACTAAATATCAGAACAGGTTTACACACCACTACTCAAAGCAGCAGTGTGTGTGTGTGCATACACATGACTCACAGTTTGTGTACAAGGTGATTGCGGAGGTCCTGTGTGATGTCTTCATGCCAGCTCTTCCTCATTCCAGCAGAGGGCGGCGTAGCAGTGGCAGCAGAGCCCATGTTACCAACACCAGAGCTGTCATTCATCAGGCTACAAGACACACACAAACCATCAAACACCTGATGTTAAGCAGTACTGATGTTAAGCAGTAACTGACCAATGCATTTAAACCAAACAGTAAGAGGCACAGTGATGTTCAATACCTCTGAGCGGTCATGTTCCTGTGCAGCATGCCATCGGGCAGCATTCCTGCATGCTGGTTCGACATCGGAGCACCGACTCCACCATTCACTCCCATTGAGTTTCCACCTGCTGGAGCACACAGTTTAAAACAATGTAGGTCATATCATATATCATATATATTTTAATTTAATGCCGTGTCAGCAACAACAGCTATTTTCACAGCAAAAGCATTTCATTGATAAATATACAATTAAAAACCACATTCAAATGAATAAATAAATTAGATTTTTTACATTAATACAGAATACAAATTCTGAAAAAATGTTCCTTTAAGACAATGTAGGTAAAACATGAGTACACTCCAAAAAAGCAGTTGACTAATGGACGTCATTACACTGCAAAACTTTATTTACACAGTATTTTGTGTCAGCGCAAACAGCCAAACAATCCTTAATCAAGATGCATTAACTTCGGAAATGACAATATTACAATGTGCAATAGGTGATTGTCCTCAGAAACCATTTTTGTTATGCTGATTCTGGTTTAAGTCTCTTCACATTCTGAGGGCAATCATCAAGGGTGCTTTTCTGTAGTTCGGTTCATTTGGTCCAGACCAAGGGCAACAAATGATACATTGTAGCTTTTTCTGCCGTTTTAGGTCCTTTTCACACCACACTGATTGCTTTGGTTCAGTTGAAAAGAACCAAAATGCAGTCATGTGACAAAATCCACATCATTCATTGGCCAGATGTTATTGAACGCATTTCCTAAACTGCTTTTTGATTGGTCGGAATTAACATGCAGAAAAATGTCAATGGAACTCCCACAAGTAAACAAACCGGCAGACACAAAATGTTGTTTTTTATTATGGAGGGACGACTGCACTGGCTGATTGCATCCCTGGTCATAGTATACTATATAGTTTGTATTCATCACTTTAGACAATTTTCGAGAATGAAGAGCGGCTGCGGTTGGAAAATAATGTTTTAATCCATTTTTCCCTCTGTCACTCTCTCAGGGTAAAGTCTAGATCAGATATGCGGCTGGCTGAAAGTGCGATATGCACATTAATATAGCAGCATTTTTTTATGACACTGTATAGTAATACTTAATATTTTTACAGTACTGTGACGGTTGGTTTTAGGGTTGGGGTGGGAGTAGGTGTTAAAAAATACAATTTACTGGGTAATTTATTAGATAACATAAGTAATACTCTGTACAACTACTGTTTTTACGTTGCTGTGACGGTTGGGTTTAGGGGTGGGGTGGGGGTAGACATTAGTAAAATACAATAAATGGGAAATTTAAGAAATAATAGAAATAATTCTTGTTAACTTCCGGCTGCATATGTATCCGATCTAGCAACAACCCTCTCTCAGCCCGTCGGACTACGGCAGCTAGATTAGTCTAAAAAGGCGCAGTAAATTTTGCAGTTGGGTCTGTTCTAGTTTGGATAACGTTCTCACCACAAACAAACACCCTCGGGATTCGTTTGAAAGAGTACCAAGACTACCTCTTCAAGGAGGTCTCGGTATGCTTTTTTGGTCCGCTTTTGGTGCGCACTCGAGTGCGATTGCTTCATTCACACCTGCCCAAACAAACCGCACCAAGAGAGAAAACGAACTCTAGTGCGATTCACTCTAACTGAATAAGTTAGATGTCCAAAACTATTTAAACACGTTTTAATATTCCGCGGAAAATGTTGGACAGAGAAAAGTTAGTCCAATTCAAATGTTTGGTCCAAACATTACAATGGGTTGTCCTACATGCCTGTCAAAATATGCAATTGCATACCACTGCGCACCTCTAGATGACTTCATCTGAGCGCTAACAAACGCCATTCAGTCAGAAAAGGGCAGGCAAACATCAACAACCTACGTTCTTTTTTAAGTTTGGGATTGTACTTACTATCTGTACTATAAAGTTTTCTCTGAGGTGAATGTTATGTGATGTATTGTAATGATGTTTTCTAGTGCGTGTTCTGGTGGCGTGGCTTTTTAGATGGTGATTTGCAGGGTGGGATGTAGGCTTTTAGTGCTATCAGACGAACGTTAGCATTTTTCAAGATCTCCTATTGCACTTCTAAGACTTTTTTTAAAGGATTTTTTTTTATTGAGTAACTATTTTATCTTATTTTAGTACAAGATATCTATTATTTAAAACAATAATTTAAAAAATCATAAAATCTTTTTACTTGTTTTACAGGAAATAAGAGTTAACCTTTAGCCACTTTGCATTTCATATCATAAATGCAGCTTTATTGAAGAATATTTAGATATTTGAAATGAAAAAAATGGCACAGAATAAAAAAAAAAGATATAATTTTGCAGCGGAGAAATGTGCACTTTTCCTCTATCATCCACAATGAACTGAAAAAATGCTATTTACAGGATTGAACGATTATATTAAATGAAGATGCTGAATAATACATTGTAATAAATGAATAAATTGTCTAGTTATTTAATACTGACCTGACTGGGCCTTTGTTAAAAAAATTTAAAAGAAAGAATTTCCATTTTTAATAAATAAACTTAATATGATACCACAGTTTTAGACACCAAGTTAAAATTACAACTTCAAAACCACAAAAACAACACGATTAGATTAGAACAATTCTGAAGATTGAACATTATTGGAAAGTGAAATGTCAGTAATGTAATGTGTTTTTTATTTATTGCCATGTCAGCAACCAAGGCTATTTTCATGGCAAGAACATTTCAATATTAAATAAACAATTAAGAACAACAAATAAATGAATACACAAGTTAAATAAGATGTTTAGTGTTAATACATGATAAGAATTCTGAAATCTTTTCTGGTGTCACTTGTCTAAAAATGTCCTTAAGAGTGTTCATTTTATAAAAAAAAAAAGTCTTCTAGAATCATTAAAAGCAGGACAGTACAGTAAATGTGTTTTACAGTAAGGGGAGTTTTGCAGCAAAAACATTGAGTGGGGTCTTCATCTTTAAGTAAAAAGGCATAAGTTAGTGAAATGTCAGTAAAAAAAATGCAACAAGACAAAAAAGACAACTCAATTCAAGATTCACACATTGCTTGTGATGCAGATTTGTGTGTATGCACTGTTACACAGAAAACAGTATCTGCTAACGGAGTTTTCACATCATCTTGCATAAGGGATTAAAATGACTTAAATGTTAACAAATCTTAAAGATTACAGAAACTCTCACCCATGTTGTTGAGCGACCTCATGCCAGGTTGAGCGGATACAGAGGTCTGCTGATTCTGATTGGATGCTTGGTTCCCTTGGTAAGTGAGTCCAAGAGCAGCATACGCTCTCTCAATGGAGCTTGGGTCAATCTGACTGGACGGGTTGATGGTTGGGGCTGAAGGTTGGCCACCAGGTAATGACCCACCTAAAGGACCACCCATGCCCATCCCAGCACCACCCAATAAAGCTGAAGAGAAATAGAGATGAAGGATGAAAGATTGAGCTACCTTTTTCTAAATACACCTTTTTGTCCATACACTGAAATAAGAGGAATCGAGGAACACTTTGGAACACCACTGACTTTTATGGATGAAAACAACTAAAACATTCTTCCTTTGTATCAGTTTCTAAACATAAGGATGAACATACTCTTGTTTCCTCCATAGAATGAAAATAAAAAGAAACTACAAATTTTATTATCTCACATTTAGGTTTATGGTAAATACAATCTTCTAAAACGTATACTGTGAATTATAAACTAACTATTGGAAGAAAATGTCAGAATTTTCAGAATCAGAGTAGGGCTGAATAATATATCATTTCAGCATCAATCATTTTGTTATCTGCGAATTTATGCGGAATGATTTTGGGAGTATCATAACTAAAAATGGTAATATATATTAATTAATAAAAAAATTAATTTTAAACTTTTATTTAATGTTTAAATTGTTAATCCAATTAGATTCACTTTATTTGGTAAACAAGGCAAGTCTCTCATATAATATCTCAACTAAAAGACTAAAAATATTACTTTACAAACTGTAGTGTAAAAACATCATATGAATATTTTCATATTAGTCAATAATACTACTGAAATTTATTTAAAAACTGAATCAATATAAATTTACACACATTTAATCAAGTAAATAAACAGAATCAATGATGGGCTAAAAATCTGCGGAAATCGGTGTAATCTGCACGTGCAGATTAGGTTTGGGCCCAATTATAATTAATCATCAAGTGTTTTGATTTTTGAGGCCTGTGACTGTGTGAGGGGCTAAAAGCGTTAACAAATAAAGCATAACAAATTGTACCATTTGTAATTTTTTGTAACTTTTTTTTACCGTTTGTTAATTAAATTTATTGAATTATATATAAAACAAAGACCATGCAATATTATTTTACATTTGATTATTCAATTACTGTATAATTGAACTCATTGTTCTCCTGTTTGACTCCTCTGAAATCAATAAAACGTGTTTATTTAAATTGTATCTTTTTCTTCATTGAATTCATCTATGCTTGTAGATTGTTTATTGTATCTTATGCACTCCCTTAATCATACCAATCAATCTAAAATGATAAATTCTTCCCAAATAGTTATTCAATTCATCTGGTGAAATTGTTTTAATGTCAGAATAAATAGCAATAATTGAATTTAAAAAAAAAATCACAATGTTAGATTTTTCCAATATCGTGCAGCCATCAAAAAAAATAATAATAATTTTAACTGTGATATATTAAATCTGAAAAAAGGGGGGATAAATCTGTTTTGTGAGATGTAAACTCAAAATTCTGAGCATGAAAAAGTCTGAATTGTTAGATATAAACTTGCAGTTGTGAGGAAAAAAGTTTGAAATTGAAGAATTGTGAATCAAATCTGAATTATGAAAGGTATACCCAATTCTGAGAAAGAGAGACATAAATCTAAATTGTTAGCAGGCCTTGACATTAACTTGTTTGATCACCAACCACTGTGGCTAGTAGTTTTCCAATGCCACAAGCCACAATTTTGTTGTTGGGAAAATATATTTTATATGCATAAATTTGACTTTGGTAAAATTACTTGATTTATATTTTGTGTTGAATCCACATGCCTCCTCGTTTAATTTAATTTTTGTGTGTTGTGTATGAGCTTGCTCAATGAGCATGAGAAAATGGATTGTGCTTTTATTTTCAGGGCTCAACACTAAGGATTTACCAAATTTCATACTAATAAAAAACTAATTAGTTCCTTGCCAGAAATTTTAAATAATGTAAAAACAAGCAAAATATAGCTGTTCTTAAAAATTGACATTTAAAACATTTTTTGTCATGCATCTACAACTATGCACAGTATCTTCCAGGCTAAAGGTCCCAGATCACCAGTTAACAATACATAAATGGAGAGTTAATCTCATATTAAAGCAATGTTTTAGTAAATTATGATAAATAAACCATATTTAAAATCACTGTAAGCAAGAAAGCAGGTGAAAAACATAGTGTGTGATAATGAAAGGATTATCCTGTGCATGATCACAGTTAACGTTAGGCCAATTAATAATCTGTTCAAAGAACGCTTAAAGCAAATGTTCTTGAAAGTCACAGGACGGAGGGTGCGTGAGCATTGCTTTTTGACCAGTCTATTTCAAAGAGAACCAATCGCACCAGTTGCGTTTCCAGGCATGGTTGCTTCACGCAAGGTAATGGGTAACAGTGCTCCTGATCATCCTCTTCTTCGTATTCATATATATATATATATATATATATATATATATATATATATATATATATATATATATATATATATATATATATATATATATATATATATATATATATATATATATATATATATATATATATATATATATATTATTCCTAGTATACTAGATGGGAAGAAACGAAGTATAGATACTTTGTTACTGTACTTAAGTAGATTTTTCTGGTATCAGTACTTTACTCCACTATTTATTTTTCTGACAACTTTTTACTTTTACTCCTTTAATTTTTACACAAATATCTGTACTTTCTACTCCTTACATTTTTAAAGCAGATTACTTTAGTTTTCATGTGCTTGGTGTCGCAATCCATATTTAATTTTTATTTTTTTGTCATTGGGCAAATTGAACTCTTCTTTTGATTCAGCAATTCAATTTTTTTCCATTTCACTTAAATTAGTTTAACATATATTTTAACATCATCAAAATTATTCACACTGGGTGATGAATAGAATTAAAATGAAAAGGAAAAATCAGGAAATTACCACATAAAAAAAAAAAAAAGTTCATGCAAAAAGTTTTGAAGGCTGTAATATGTTTTTGTTTTTTGCATGGAATAAATGTATTAACAGCATTAATGACTATATATCCATGAAAGAAAATATCCACAATACTCTGGAAAAACAAAAAAACACTGAAAACATGGGATATATTGATTTTAGCTTTGAAGATACAGACACCCAAAATAGTAAAATAAAGTATTTATTATAGTCCAAAAAAAATGTTTTGGACAAATTTAAGTGTTAATTGAAGACGTTTATTATTTGTAAAGATTTAGGCCTCAATTTTTTTTGTATATGTATGGACATTAATAGCAGTTGTTGTTCTTGATTTAAAAGCTGCAAATCTACATGCTAAACGCTGTGAGTTTGTCTCAGAATGATGATACACAGACTTTTGAGAAGTGTTGTATTGCAATATTGCAGAGTCTGATGTTGCCTTGCTACTTTCCTGTTGAAAATTAGCAACAATTTTTACTTTAAAATCAGAAATGCAAGTTATTTTGTATAAATGTATCGATATGATGCGAAGTCTAGTTGCCGCCGTGAAACTAAAACGGTAAGTAGTAATGGATACTTTTTACTTAAGTACATATTTCAGGCCGTACTTCTTTACTGTTACTTGAGTGCAAAAGTGTAGTCGGTACTTCAACTTTTACCAGAGTCTGTACTTCTACTTGAGTAAAGCATATGTGTACATTTGCCATCTCTGGAAACAACACAAAACTGATTTTTGTGGAGGAAAGTTCAAAATTTTTCAGACAATTACAGATTACAGATTACGGACAATTAAACTTGCAATTGTGGAGAAAAAAAGGATTGCAATTGTGAGATATAAAATTAAGATACAACTACAATATGAAAATATGAAAAATCTCAAAATGGCAAAACCATAAAGAATTCTATGAAAACAGAAAGAAAAGCATGAATTGTGAGATTCATAGTCATCTTTTCATTTTAATCTATAGCAGAAACAAGCTTCCATACATTTCTGCATGTTAACTCACATTGCTGGTTTCTTTTGTCCCCAGCGCTCTTTAGCGGCAGGCAGACAGGACAGTCATGCCGTGTGCAGTTCTTCCAATGAGAGATGATCTGTCTGGAGGATGCGCAGTGAGCCACTGTCAAAAAAAAACACAAGCACATTAGTGGGCCACGAGTAAGACACCATGTCATCTTGTTTAGGTTTAAAAAGATAAAACACAAACGAAAGATTAAAAAAAAAAATAAATAAATAAATAAATAAAAATAAAAAAAGCTGGCTCTGCTCACCCTGGCAGGATTTGCCGGCCTGACAGTGCGTCATGTGATTAAGGACGTTCTTCATGGTTCTGCAGTGAGGCAGGTTGCACTGGCGGACCTCTCCGTTGGCCTGCTCTCTGCGATGGCACTTGTGAGCGTGCAGTAACAGCACCAGCTGCTGCTGAATCAGTTTACGCTTCTCTGGGTCCGCGGCAGGGGGCGCTGCCGTCCCACCTGGCCCCGATACACCACCCACCACACCTGGGCCCTGCTGGAGACAGACACACCGAAGAGTGTTTTCATGCTTCTGCAGCTCCAGATGGAGATTTAGATTTAAAGATCAAGAAGTTAGCACTAAAGCAGACTGGAGGGCCCATTAGCATCAGCAAAAATGGCAACATGTACACAAATTTGAAGAAGATTTCAAACATTCTTATTCTCACCAATGCTGTGTTTATTAGCAGTATTTTTGTACATTTTAAAAAAAGCCATTTATTCCTGTGAGGCCAAAGCACTTACAGCAGTCATTTCTGCAGCCTTCGGTGACACAGGATCCATCAGAAATCTCGCTAATATGCCGATTTGGGGAAATGTGATGCTTTGAGTTTTTCCAAGACTCTTTGATGAATCCAAAGGTCAAAAGAACAGCATTTATTTGAACAAATATTATTTGTAGCTGTCACTTTTGATCAGTTTATTTTTTTTTCTCTCCTCTGAATACACTCACCGGCCACTTTATTAGGTACACCTGTGCAACTGCTAGTTAACGCAAATTTCTAATCAGCCAATCTCATAGCAGCAACTCAATGCATTTAGGCATGTAGACATGGTCAAGACAATCTGCTGTAATTCAAACCAAGCATCAGAATGAAGGAGAAAGGGGATTTAAGTGACTTTGAATATGGCTGACGGGCTAGTCTGAGTATTTCAGAAACTGCTGATCTACTGGGATTTTCATGCACAACCATCTCTAGGGTTTACAGAGAATGGTCCGAAAAAGAGAAAATACCCAGTGGGCACAAATGCCATGTTAATGCCAGAGGTCAGAGGAGAATAGCCAGACTGGTTCCAGCTGATAGAAAGGCAACAGTTACTCAAATAAGCACTCGTTACAACCGAGCTATGCAGAAGAGCATCTCTGAATGCACAAAACGTCCAACCTTGAGGTGGATGCGCTACAGCAGCAGAAGACCACACGGGGCGCCACTCCTGTCAGCTAAGAACAGGAAACTGAGGCTACATTGCCTGGTCTGATGAGTCTCAATTTCTGCTGCGACACTCAGATGGTAGGGTCAGAATTTGGCTTCAACAACATGAAAGCATGAATCCATCCTGCCTTGCATCAACGGTTCACACTGGTGGTGGTGTAATGGTGTGGGGGATATTTTCTTGGCACACTCTGGGCTCATTAGTACCAATTGAGCATTGTGTCAACACCACAGCCCACTGTTGCTGACCATGTCAATCCTTTTATGACCACAGTGTACTCATCTTCTGATGGCTACTTCCAGCAGGATAACATGCCATGTCATAAAGTGCGAATGATCTCAGACTGGTGTCTTGAACATGACAATAAGTTCACTGAACTCAAATGGGGCACCTTTGGGATGTGGAGGATAGGGAGATTCGCATCATGGATGAGCAGCAGACAAAGCTGTAGCAACTGCGTGATGCTATGGACCAAATGTCAAAATGGACCAAAATCTCTGAGGAGTATTTTCAGTACCTCGTTGAATCTATGCCACAAAGGATTAAAGCAGTTCTGAATGCAAAAGTGGGTCCAACACTAGTAATACCTAATAATTGTAGTACATAATAAAGGGGCCGGTGAGTGTATGTACACTGCCGTCCAAAAATTTAACTAAGCAAATAGGTAAGAGCCTCCCTTTGGATAATTACTGCATGAACGCTTCTGTTTCAGCTGATAAGTTATTAAACCCTAACTGATGCAAAGAGTAGCTTTCCATTTCTGTCAGAAGACACATCTGCGGTCAGGAAAATAATGTTCATCTGTTTCAGAATGCATCAAATAAAGAAAACATCTAAGGAGATTGCTGAAACTAGTGAAACTGCTGTAAGATCTGTCCAATGCATTGTTAAAATTGGAATGATAGTTGGGAACCATCATCTTTGAGGAAGAAGTGTATTCAGGGGAGAAAAAAAGCTTTAAGATCAGTGACCACTTAATCTTCAGGTGAAATCAAATTGTAGAAAAGAAACAGTAAAACTCACAGCTGTGTTTAATAAGAGCCTTCACACATGTACAATGTGGAGGAAACTCAAGGTATTGGGACTAAATGGCTACACAGCGTTAAAAAAAACTTATATCAATGAGGTTAATCCAAAAAAAAAGGTCTTGATTTGCTAGAAAGTATAAAGATTGCACTCTGGAGCAATGGTTTTAAGTCAAGTGGACTGATGAGTCCATATATACAAGTTTGTAGGGTCGGTGCTGTGATCAGAGATGCTGCAGTTGGTCAGGTCAAGGTTCAGCAGCATTATGTGCCCAAAGAATGATATCAGCTGACCAGCTAAATCATAGGTCTCAAACTGGATTCTTGAAGGGCCACGAATCTGCACAGTTTCTCTCCAACCCTAATCAAACACAGCTGATCCAACTAAAGGTGTTCAAAAATATTAGAGCAGGTGTGAGTTGGAGGTGGTTGGAGCTAAACTATGCAGAGCTGTGGTCCTCCAGGAATTGAGTTTGAGACCACTGACCTAAATATACCAAATGAGCATGTTATTCAATCAATGGATTTTTTTTCTGCCCTAATGGCATGGGCATATTCCAAGATGACAATGCCTAGATTCATCAGGCTCAAATTGTGAAAAGGTAGTTCAGGGAGTAAGAGACATCATTTTTACAAGTGGATTGACCTCCACAGAGACCCTGTTGAGAAATTATGTTATGTGCTGGAGAAGACTTATGCAGCGGTCCGACTCTCACATCATCAATGCAAGATCTTTGTAAAAAAATGAAGATGACTCTGGACGGGAACAAATGTTGTGACAAATGTGGGCCATAATCAAAGATCAAGATAGTCCAGCAAAAATATTACAGGGTGTCTCTTTTTTGGGAAATACAAGAAGTACAAACGCAAATATTCTCCAAACATGTCTCAGATATATGCTCAAAAATAATACACAATAAAAAAAATCCCTTTTACCACAAACAGTTATTTTAGAGCAAGACTGCACATTTACTGAGGCTTGTAGCAGAAATGCCACAAACTGCCAGACATTTAAAGAAAATTGGTTTAAAAAAACTATTTGCCAGCACAATTAAACTGAATTATTAATGCTGTTAAAGTGAAACAATAAAGTGATAATTACACTGTCAGAATGGTTTATCTCCTAAATAATAATAATGAGCTATGTGTACAGCTAGTGCTTTTCAGCCAATGATGAACTTCCGGTGAAACTTTATGTGACTATTTTCAATTTCATGAAGTGGCTTTTACAGAATCAATGTTGTAATGTAGTTGAGATATAAACAGTTAAATAGACCTAAGCATCCATTTGGTTGTTAAAGCGTAAAAAGAGATGAAAGACCGTTTAAACCCAGGTGCCATCATTAGCAGCAGGCTGGCACAGAAACTCCATTGAAAATACTGGGGTAAAATTAATTTCCATATTTTAAAGACATGGCATGGAAAAATATCATTTAATGCAGTGCTTCTTGTTTGGTCTGATACCCACTTTATATTGTATCTCAACCAGGCAGTGAAGATCGCTGTTTTTTTTAAAGGAATACGATCTTAAACGCAGCGATTTTGAATGGGTTGACAATTAAGCGGAAGCCCTGGGGCTGGCTGACTGAATTTAAAAGTGCAAATACCCCATTGTGTGAACAAGTGACTAATTTCAGCTTTAGCTTTAATGTCTATTTATAGTGTAAGGGTAGGACATTTCAGATTCTCAATAGTATTTGACTGGACAAAAAATCTGATGGGTAACATAGTGAAGTGTAATGTAATTAAAATTGTTGTAATAAGAAAATGTAAATTTTAAATGCATTTTAACTTCTCAATCAAAATTTTGTCATCGTTTTGGAGTAGACCTTCATAGTTTGATTCGATTTTAGGAATTTTAACGATTAGGGAGAAGAAATGCAAAATTGAAATTCGTTTGCAATGGCAAAGAAATTCATTTGCCATTTTTTTCATTATTAACTTTTGTGGGGACAAATCTGAAATATAATTAGCTAAAAAAAAAAAGGATAGTACAAAATTATAGTAGGTCTACTCTCTGAATATTTATTAAGGCGATGTACTTCACTCTTGTTCCAGAAATCATTCTTCAAGGTGCTCACACTAGATAGGTTTCCATCCAAAGATTCTAATATAGAAATTATTGATATTTACCATCATATTGGCCATTATTTCTACCACTGATTGTCTGTCCAGTTCCTGATTATTAATCATGCTGCGTTTGCCTGGACAGATTAGCTAATGTCAAAATGCAGATGGTAAAACATAAGTGCTGGTCTCTGCTGCTATTCCCTGCACAATACAGATTAAATCGGCAGCAAAGAATGTGATTTACATCAGTTTTCTATGTATTTGAGATTTTCTGAGTGAAACGTGGAGCTCTCAATGGGCAGGGAATCAGGTGCTTTTAATTCTGGTGTACACACTGTGACTAAATGTGCATTCTGCTCATGAAGGTGGTTATGTAGTTTATGGAGTGTCAGAACCACTCTGCATCCACTGATGTGAACAGAAACACTCGCTCCCTCTGCTGTCAAGACATGAAGAGGAAAACTCAACCGCTCAGTCTGTTCAAGAGTTTTAATATATCTGTACTGCTTCTTACAAACTGAAGGAAGAAAATGGATGAAATTTATTATTAACAGTTTATATGATAACTCTGAATTGGGAGTCACCATCATTACTCCACCATGCTCTCATTTGTTTTGTTTTGGGGTTTTTTTTAGTGGTGGCATCTGTATGGTTTTGGAAAAGCTGATTTGAGAAGGAGCACTCATTCCATTGACTAGTAAATCTGTCATGCCTAAACCTGAAGTCTTGCACCTAACAGTTTGGTATGATTACTTATTTTTGGGCACAATACATCGACAATACAGATTGTTGACTACACTCCCTGACAAAAGTCTTGTCGTCGATCCCAGTTGTAAGAGCAACAAATAATAACTTGACTTCTAGTTGGAAAAGTGGCAAAAGGTAGATTTTTCCAATGACTTATCTGTTGAACTGCATCCCAATCATTACAAATACTGCAGAAGACCTATTGGAACCTGCATTGACCCAAGATTCTCACAGAAATCAGTCAAGATTGGTGAAGGAAAAATCATGGTTTGGGGTTACATTCAGTACGGGGGCATGCGAGAGATCTGCAGAGTGGATGGCAACATCAACAGTCTGAGGTATCAAGACATTTGTGCTGCCCATTACATTACAAACCACAGAAGAGGGCAAATTCTTCAGCAAGATAGTGCTCATCCTCATACTTCAGCCTCCACATCAAAGTTCCTAAAAGCAAAGAAGGTCAAGGTGCTCCAAAATTGGCCAGCCCAGTCACCAGACATAAACATTATTGAGCATGTCTGAGGTAAGATGAAGCAGGAGGCAAGATGAAGAACGAAGATGAGTCCTGCAAGAACGCTTTCTTTGCTATTCCAGATGACTTTATTAATAAGTTATTAGAGTCATTGCAGAGATGTATGGATACAGTCGAGTGTCATACACTATATTAATTCTTTTTCCATTTCACCATGACTTTATGTTTTATACTGTACATTGTTTCTGTTAAGTGACAAGACGTTTGTCTAAGCCAAGTCAGACCTTACTGTCCTAATTAAATAAATAAAAATCATGGCATAATCATATTTTATTTTGGTAAAAATAAGCGTAATTTAGAGGCATTTGCCTTTCAAATAAGCCACTTCTGATACCAAATAATCAACTAGAAGTCAAGTTATTATTTGTTGTTCCTTAAAACTTGGATAGGCGACAAGACTTTTGTCAGGTAGTGTATGACATTTTCATAATTTTTTTTTTCTTTTTTTCTTACCATAACACCCATGTTCTGCCCAAGCTGAGGTTTCTTGTCCATGTTGAACTGGTTAATGCTGTTTGGTTGACCCGCTTTGTTTTGGAGTTGAGGCCCAAGTTGAGACTGTCCTCCGCACTGACCATATGAACTGCCATATGGGCCAGGAGCACCCATCATCCCCATCTGAGACAGAAGAAGGAGAAAAAAAACAGGAGACAAATTTATGACAAAATATAATGAGCTAGATTTTCAATCTCAATGGTTTCAGTTTGATCCATCATCAATGATGGTGAAAAAAAAATGTTGAAAGAATATTAACAGCAAAACAAGCTTCCATCATTAGGTTTGTTTAATGCTTACTTTCAAATCTTTTAATTAAGCCTCTTTCCTGTAATGTTAGTGCCACGGTAGTATCAATTCTCCAAAATAAACCTCAAACAGCTGCTTAAAATCTAGAAAGACCCAGCAAAACAAAATAGAAAATGTCATTCCATCTTTTTTCTGCCCATTTCCTGCAGTACAGGTTGTGCAATCGCCTGTGAATCAACAAAATGCTGCGTAGTTCCTTGTATGAGGCAGAAGACGAGGTTTTTTAAACTGAGATTGTTTCAGTGTGAAGAATAACATTACTGACTGTCTCATCCAAACCAAAGAAACATCACAAGATGGCTACGCATTCACTTCAATAGTCTATTTCACTACCTGATTTAGAGAACGGTCTTGGTTGACAAAATAATAAACAAAGAGTTGGGTTTCAGCTCTGTTATGAGATGATTACTAATAAGAACTGTGTATTGAAACAATGACTGAACGTTCTAGGTTAGTTTTTACAGCAAACATCCTACAACTACACTACACAAGTCTTTTATTAGTTCTGTTAAGTTCTAAAGTGTGAAAATAAGAAAACCTGGTGTTTATTACTAATGAATCCTAAAAACGTCACGTTTGACGTTTAATGTTAAGTATCAAGCTCGATTCAAAGCAACTAAACCATAAAGTCTGGTTTCATAGAAAAGATAGGTGTGAGACAGGAATTTTCTCATTGTATTTTGGCTGCATATAAAGAGTTTTGAAATAGGAAGTTTGGAAAGAACATAGAATGGCTTGCTCTTCAAGAAAACAACAACAGTCTTTTGTAACTTATTCCATTTAAATGTGATTTAATGACCCTTTAGAAATTATTGAAGCTGATTTGGTCCTCAAGAAGCAATTATTATGATTATTACTATTATTATTATTATTATTATTATTATCATCATCATTATTATTACTACTATTGTTGTTAGGGGAAGTGAAATTTCAACAATTATCCTTCCCCGAAACACTTCACAATACCTTGTACGTATTTATTAGCAGTAGCGGGCAAAATAGGCCATTTTGTTGTGGACTAGATTTTCAGACAGCATCTACAAACATTTTGGAAATAATGGGTTGCTCTCAGGTGCTCTGTGAACTCAAGTGATAGGTGGACATCTATGCAAAAAGCCCATTGTTGTAATTTCGTTACTACTATTCATTCCAAGATTAGCTGCTAGCAGTACTATAACAAAGTGAAAGTAATTGGGAACAACGGCAACTTCGTTATGAAGTGGTAGGCCAAGTAAAAACAAAGAGGAGGCTCAGTGCATGCTGAGGCACACAGTCCACTGAAGTCGCTTACCTTCTGTAGTCAACATCTACAGCTATTAGTTCAAGGACAGACATAGAGAGCTTCATGGAATCAGTTTCCATGGCTAAGCAGCTGCATCCAAACCTAACATCAACAAGTTCATTGTAAAGCATGAAAATGCAGTGGTGTAAAGCACACTGTCACTGGACTCAAGAGCAATGTAGATGGTTTTACACTTCTCTGTCTTGCAATCCAATGGATGAGTCTGGCTTTGGCAGTTTCCAGTAGAAAGATACTGGCCTTACTGCATTGTGCAAAGTTTGGTGGAGGGAGGATTATGGTGTGGGCTGTTTTCAGGGGTTGGTCATAACACCTTAGTTCCAGTGAAAGGAACTCTTAATGCTTCAGCATACCAAGACAGTTTGGACAATTTCATGTTCCCTACTCTCCATGAGCGAATTTGGTGTGGAGAATCTTGACTGGCCTTCAGAGTTCTGACCTTGACCTGACAGAACACCTTTAGGATGAATTAAAGGAGACCACAAGCAAGATCAAAAATCCCCCTCCCCCAAAAAAAACACACTGCGGAGGAATTGTGGAAAGTCTTCCCAGGACAGTTGAAGCTGTTTTAGTTGCAAAGGATGGGCCAAATCCATAATAAACTCTACAGATTTCAATTTGGATGTCATTAAAGGTCATGCCCATGAAAGCAGGTCCAATTGTTCACTATATGTGAAAGGAAAGAGGCAGAAGAATGAGTGTTTGTGGTTATCAGCGAAACAAGGTAGAGGTTCTGTCCTGATTTGATTCTGCATTTCAGCCAATGATGTATAATTTCTGAACTCATTGAATTGTGAATGCTGATAAATACATTCCTGGAAAGGGCTTTACTTAAAATACTGATAATGATCCCAAACACGGGCATCATGCTGGCACTGTGGGTAGCACAATCGCCTAACAGCAAGAAGGTCACTGGTTCGAGCCTCGGCTGGGTCAGATGGCATTTCTGTGTGGTGTTTGCATGTTCTCCCCGTGTTCGTGTGGGTTTCCTTTAGGTGCTCCGGTTTCCCCCGCAGTCCAAAGACATGCGCTATAGGTGAATTGAATAAGGTGAATTGGCCGTAGTGTATGTGTGTGAATAAAGAAAGAAAGAAAGAAAGAAAGAAAGGATAGCTTACATCGAAAGAAAACCCTGGGAAATGCTGAAGGAGCCCTGATATTAACTACAATTACACACCTGATATTAATTATTAATTACATTATCAGATCTTACAACTAAATGATAAAATCGATAATGAAATTGATTGTCAATGAATGACATAATAGATTAGTTGGGCTGCTCACGTGACTGAGAAGCATGACGACAAGATACAAAGCCTCTCGTGCAATGGCACGTACAGAACCAGCTTCTGGGAAAAAGCATGCACCCCTAGTCCTCCAAGGCATCAAAGAATTTTACAATAAATGCCTCTAAGACGATAATAGCCTGAACTCTATGGAAGACTGAGTTTTCGTGGGATGGAAGTAGTCGAATCGTCTTAAAATGGTATAGTTTAAGTGCTTCAGTTTAAACTGTTTTCTAACTTGGGGACATCCATGCTAGATCAGTTCAGTTGCAACTCACGAGCATCACATTGCACAATCACATTTAAAGCTATAGTGATGATGAATTAAATGGCTTTACTTTAGATTAGCTTAAATTAAATGGTGCGATTAGAGTGAGAGACTCCATATTTAAAATCAACAAACAACAGCAGGAGTAGAATATCACAATTAGTCAATGTTATGGTTTTCAGCTAATTTTAGTTGATTTCTACCTCTGTTTCAAAAAGAAATTTTGCTGTTTATTTATCTATTATTCATCTGATATTTCAGCAAATTCTGCTGTTTAATATCTCAATGTTGGCATGTTCACGTCATAATTTCATAATGTGAATATAACAGGTGTACAACACTTGTTTCGCTTGTATTTTGGATATCTAGAAAATTTGAACCCTTAAAAAAAAAAAAGTTTTTCCGCTTATCCAGATTTAAATGTCAAAATCAAAGATCATTGATCCTCGATTTTCGGCTTTTACATTTTTTTTAAAGTACACTTTCAATGCTTTCCACACATAGACCTCACCTGCGCGAGAAGTCCAGGTATATTAACGGCCGCTCAAGTACATTTAGTGACACATTTTTTTTACTATTATTAACATCCTTTTACACTTTGGCACAATAACCAAACACCTACGATCGATTAAGTAGTGAAAAATCTCTCGTTTACTCGTTTCGTTCTGTGCGGTCTCACAAAATTTGCAGAGACACAGAGACATTTAGAGACTTATAAAATTCGTCCAGCCCAGGTTTCTAAATCTCTTAAAATATCCGGGATTCAACTTTTGCTTTCGCTCTCTAAAGCGCGTATGTGTTTTTGCATTACCTTGTTACTTAATCCTACTTTCGCTTAGCTTTGTGGCTGACTGCACACAGACAGTTGTGAGAGCGAGAGAAACATTCGACAATTAATTTTTTTTACCTAAACGATTCAGAAAAACGTAGCTATATACTCGAAGAGGACGAAATGACTGGTCTAAACTGGCTGCAAAATGTATGTACACCGTTAGGTTTAATCAATGCATTTGCCTTATTTAAATAATCTACAGGTTTTAGTCTTATAATTATGATAATTTTTAGAGATACTGTCTCCTTTTTCTGACATTTATTTCTCATTAGCTGATTATTTTATTTATTTGGCGATGTTAATATATTACATAGGCTATCATATAGCATAAAGGTAAGAGAAATAGTGGATTTCGTTTTTATTTTAACAGTCTTTTTTTTTTTACTTTAACCCATTGAAAAAAAAACAGTGTAAAATTGTGTCATATTAAATAAAATTATTGTTAAAAATTAAATAATGTTTTGTATGTTGCGTATAGGTAACTATTTATGTGATGTGGGTAAGTGGTGTGTTTCAATCCAGCTACCACCGCAAGTATATTCCAAACCTGTGGGAAGCACTGACTTTTATACATAAAAAAACACCCTGATTCAGAGTTTTATACAGCCATAATGAGCAAAAGGTCAAATTTAAAAACTACTTAGTACTTTATCAGATTAATCGGAAAAAAATTATTAATGGTCAACTAATTTATTATTAAAATAATTGTTAGTTGTGGCCTATAATAATGGGCTATGTAAACAGATCAAAATGCCAAGGGAGGTCACATTAAACACCTACTCTTGCTTAAAGAAACGTTTTTGTCCTGAAATTAGTTTTTGTTTTGTAATTTTATGTACATATTTCCCATATTTTCTTTTCGTATGTTAATAAAAAACTAAATATGGATACACATTCATTAGTGGATTTACTAGCCAATGTGTGCTCCTTTCTCCTTCTCAAATCAGCATTTCCAAAACCATACAGATCCCACCACAAAAAATAAAAATAAAAAATGAGAGCATGGTGGAGTGATGATGGTGACTCCCAATTCAGAGTTATCATATAAACTGTTAATAAATTTCATCCATTTTTTTCCTCCAACTAATGAAAATCTGTACAAGCACACAGAATCCCTTTTCTGATTATTACACCCTGATTTGTTCCCACGTTACCTTGTTCACTGCTCCTGGTTGCTGCGGTCTCATTGCTGCCTGTGCCATCTGCTGCCCTGCATTCGGCTGCTGCAGAGATTCGGGCAGCATACTCCCGTTGCCAGCCATGCCCACATTCATGTTCACATTGGCGTAGCCCATTCTAGGTGCACCATTCATCATCTGCCCACCCATCATACTCTGCGGCTGTCCATTCCCTTTCTGGGTGCCCATCATGGCTCGGTTCAGTCCCCCCACCATGCCAGGCTGCGGCATCATGCTAGGCTGCTGCTGAGGGCCACCCATTCCCTGAGTAACAGGGCCACCGCTCAGACCTCCCATCATTCCTAAGGAAGCTGCGTTACCGGGGCTGCCGGTGGCCGTAGAGGTGGATGGAGGAGCGACAGGGCGGAGGAGCTCAGACAGGTACTTGTGTTTGGCCGCAGTGTCTTGGCCTGAGACGCCCAGAGGGCCTGACATCCCTCCTCCACCCAGACTGGTGTGCAACTGGCTGGGGTCCATCCCGTTAGGAAGGCCCAGGTCGGAGGAGTTAATGAGCTCATCTGGGAGGTCATGCTCCAGGTCAAACAGAGAGCCAAAATCTGAAAGACAGGAAAACAGACTTTTAGGCTGTTGCTCACAAAAAAATTCATTCTCAATTAGATACATCGGAGCATCATTAAGGCCTGCTCACACATAAAATGATAAGAATACCCTGTTTCCACCTGGAATTATTGTGTTAAAGTGGGAAAATTCTAAACAAAACTAAAATCTGTCAATTTATTCACACTCTACTTACTCCAAAAGTGTTTGAGTTTTATTCTTCTGTTGCACAGCATTGAAGAATGTTGGAAACCTGTAGCCATTGACTTAGTATTTGTATTACCTATTATGGATGTCAATGGCTACCGGGATCCAAAATTCTTCAAAATATCTTATTTTGTGTTCAACAGAAGAAAAAATAATTTAGAAAGGTTTGGAATCATTTAAGGGGCAGTAATCGTTCATTTTTGGGTGATTATCCATGATTATCCAATAAATGCCTAAGTTTATTAAAGTAAAGCAGAACATATCATTCCCACAACATTGTTTCTCCTTGTCATTACTATTATAGACATGTCATTCATTAATATATAGAATTATATCTTTTAATCGCAACCGTTATCACGCTTCATGTGAACAGTATGCTTCCAGCAAAGACGTTGGAAAAGGAATCAAATTTTACTCAAGTACATATGAATGTAACTTGTACCCAAATTAACCAAAAAGACAGTAAATGGGCAACATGTCTCCAGTGGGCAAATATGGTCCAGTTAATCAGATCGGTCGATATATCTATCAATCAATTTACAGCAAGAAATCCACACGAGCTGACTGAACTGCAACTGAACAAATCTCTGCTGTTGGCTGCAACAGATGATTGTGATGAGAGACAGAGCATTGGAGAGCAGTATGCAGTAGAACCGGTGTGCATGTCCTAATGGTTCATACTAATAAAAAACACATGGCATGGCATAACAATGGACAAGCGGTGGGACAAAATGGGGGCCTTTCCTACATAATGGCAGATCCTGATAACAGAAACATACCAACAACTAATACATCGAACATACTCTAAATATGAAGCCGGCAAACTTGTGAGTGCTTGTGAGGGACTTATAGAAAAGCAAAAGTGATTAACTGGACAATGTCATGACTTTTTGTCACAGAACAATGTACATATGGCTGGTTGAATAACTAAATAATTTGTTTTCCATTTTGGCTTTTTAAAAGCAAAAGGAAAGGGGGTATAACGAGATAATAAATGGGTAAAATGCCACACAATTAATCTAAAAAAAACTGAATTTATGAATTGTTGCCACTATATATTTAAAGATTTTTTAACGGATGTATATTTAGACATGTTCATGATTAAAGTCACAGTGTTTAGCATATTTCAAGCATTTGTGGCACACAAAAATCCTGCATATATAGAATTTTAAATGTCTATACATTTATGAAAATCGTCCAGTGGCTGGTGTATAATTGTCTTGGACAGTGTGCAGTAAAATAACTGAAGGGATATATTTCAAGTTCAAAGCTTACATATATCACCTTTCCCAGTACTTTAAGTACAACGTAAACAGTGCCACAATTTACAATAAACTTATTTTCAGTTTTTACTTTTTTTTTTTTTTTTTACAAAATTGTTTTGATTTGTTTCCTGTTATCCCATTATATTAAATTCAGGCAATAATAACAGCAACCAACTGCTTTGTATCCCAATCTACCATTTAAAGAAAAGAAAAATGTACTGATGGATGGCTAGAATTCATATCAAACATCATCCTGTTAGACACTAAATTCTGCCATGGAAAACACTGCTTCAAACAGTCTAGGATGGGTTAATAGTCTTCAATGGTCATGTTTGTTTTAGCTTGGACACCTCTGCTCAAAAAGCGAAACCAGCAAATCACCTTAGGCTAGTTTAAGATATGAGCTAGCATCTACTGCTTATTGTTGACTTGCAAACAGTATCATCTACCATGTAGTTCATGTAAATAACTCGACAAGCTTCAACTTCATTGCCAACCGTGTGTCAGAAAAAGCGATGTGATTTATAAGGAGTTCATGTGGAGTTTTCCCATTTCCTGACAAGCTCAAAACGCATCACCTCGTAAACCTTTGACACCAAAGCATTCTCATAAAGAGACACAATGCGAAAAGTTTGTGTAACTCACACCCGGAAAAACACTGCACACTCAGATGACCACTGTAACACACACACCTCATCAACTTCAGATGAAAACACGGAGCCAATTAGCCTGCTAGCTACTCTGCTAAGTTATTTAAATGCCGGGGGTTGAGGAAAACAAACACACAACAAAAGGAAGCTGTTAAAACACACGTCGCGTGTCTTAATTTCATACATGCACGCGAACAGCGACGGTGTGCAAGCGCGAGACTCGCCGCACACCGCAGCGCGTGAACATTATTATTGTTATTTACCGTTTCCATCGCTGGCGGAGACCGACAGAGCCGGGGAAGACAATTTAGGCCTCTTAGCTGAAGGCGGACCGGAGTCCAGCACATTATCGGCCATAGTTTTCCTCCGGTTTAGTGTTAAAGCATATATCCCGCGTAGGATAGCCCTTCCTGTGCAGTCGCTAGCCGATGTGCGAATGAAATCTCCCCGTTCACGAACACCGGACGGATTCCCGTTTCCCTTTCATGGGACGATACATGCATGTAATGCAATGCTTGATTGTTCAGTCCACCTTTAATGCTCCCTTTTAAGATTTTGTAGTCTTTAGTTCCTCAAAGTATATTTCCGAAAGGAGGAGGTGAAGGGAGGAACAGACGGTCATGCAAGCTCTCCGCAAACTCACGTAGCCTCCTCGGCGACCGAGCAATTTTCCCGAGATTTATCCTCGCTGCTTGCATCCGTCTTTTCCGCCATTGTCGGCGGCGAACTGAAGTGTTGCTTTTTTAAGGCGTTGTGTACGAGAAAGCGAACTCGCTCCGCTTCGTGCAATTCTCCCGATCAAACACTCAGATTCAGAATTGTGTGTCTTTCTTCTTTACATTGTAGCATGTGCAATTCTCGGCCAGCATCACTGTACTTCGAAGATTAAAAGTCCACCATGCACCTCAAAACTAACACAGATGTGTGAATCTTCTTCATCAATGCCTTTATTTCCTCCCAAGAAAGTAAGACGGATGGAGAGAACGAATAAATACTCGGAATACAATTAAGCAATGTAAAAGTGTCCTTTCGTCCTTATATAATACTCTTTGCAGAATAAATAACATGAGAAATGTGCACTCGAGGACTGAGGTGACTTCAGTTTGCATGCACGGACTACCGCGTTAAACGATTCCAAACAACTTGCATATTTCAGTGTCCATGTCGTGGTATTTTGCAACAACACTTCAAAGTGACAAGTTCAATGGTTTATTGTGCGTTCGTATCTGAATATGGCTCGTGCGCCCTCTGTGTGAATGTGTCCACTGCACGAGTTAAAAGTGTTTGCAGAAAATCTCTCTCTGACCATTGCTTCAGGAGACCACCCTGCACTGCGCACAGATCGTGCATGCAAAATGCAAAGAAATGCTTTTAAAAGTGGCTGTCTAGTGGACAGAACATGTATGCAATTGGTCGAAGTGCGAAAAGGTGCAGTTCGCGAGCCAAAGAATGGGAATCGAGTGAAGTTGCTCAATGCATTTGCCTGTATTTCAATGCACTGACACATCGAGCAAATAAGAATAATTTGTCACTGCACAGCCCGAGAGCTTCTTCGCGGAGCATTAAGAAGGAGCGAGAGGAACAGCGGTGGGTCGAAAATAGAAATGAACCGAAACGAGGCTGGCTTCACTAATATTTGGGGTCTGAAGCATCTGCCGATCCGGGTGATATTGCCAGCTGCACCCCCCAAAATCTGGGGGTCCTCAAACCCCTTTCATAGGCTTTGTGATGCTGTGAACCCCCCTGCGCGTTCATCCCTTTTAAATTTCTCTCTTCTCTTGCACAGTTCCTGCGATTTTCCCCACTTTCGCTGTCGTCCACCCGCAACCGGCGATGTAATTTCACAGCTATTCCCACTTCGTGACGCTGTTATTTTCCTTTTCCCCTGACGAGCTTCCCTTCGTTTAAATGTTTGCCCTCTTCCGCCTCTCCGCTCCGTTTAAAAAAAAAGAACCGAAAAAGAAAGGCAAAACCAGTCTGCTCTTTGATTTCCACACGGGAGAATCTGTAATCTGCCCTCCGTGTCCTCCGCTAACCGCCCGGCTTGTGTTTTCTCCGGTCTGGATCCGCGAGGACGGAGCCGGCGGCGCTCAGAGTCGCAGTGGTCGGCGCTCGAGTGGCTTTTTTCGGTCGCTCCTGCCTCCTTCACTCTCTCCGCACAAACAAAATGGCGGCTTGTTGTTTCTACTCCTCTGGCTGGGGGGAGGGAAGGTTGGAGGTGCGGTAACATTAGTAAAGGGGGGTGGAGGGGGAGATGGCGATCGGGATTTCCCGGACAGTGCTGTTTCCGTACTGTTTCGGAGTTGCGACTGTTCTGGGCGGGTGCAAGACGGGCTCCAGCATCATCTGATGATGGAGCCACTTTAACGTTAGATATGCGAAACGATGCCCACTGTGTTGTTACTTGGCGTGCAAAATATGACTTGTCTTCGACATTTGGAGGGACAGACAGCTTCCTCTGAGAAACGCAGGGGTCAAGTGCCTAATTTAAGTCCAGTAGCGATAAGAGGTGAGAACAAGGCATTTTTGGGCATGGTAGTGAGTCGTTACAGTTTTTCGACTCATATAGTAAGCTGCCAACATGTAGACTATATTTTTATAACAGACACGTTCATCAGCTCACCTCAACAACTAGACAGCATTTATAAACATGCATACACCTCAGCATTGTGTGAGAGATTGTGTCTCAAAACCTTGGGAGCTGTCATTGTAGAGAACATTGAGTTTATCCTAATCCTGTTAGGTTTAGCTAAAAAAAATACACCTGGACATTATAATCAAGTCTTCTCATAATAAAAGACTGTCTCAAAACTAAATTGAGGTAAAGTTGATTTTATATTCGCACATTCATTCAGAGACAACTTCTGACATGCTCCTTTTATTTTTTACCACGATACCTTGACTATTTGGGCTGAAATCGTATTAAGTATGACTTTAAAAACATGAGCACTATTTAATGGACTGTGAACAATGTTGTACTTTGATAGTTGTTGGCTGCTAATGTGATTTCCCTATTTGGAAATAGCAAATAACACTTTCTCTAAAATGATATTATTAAGGAGAAAGTCAGAATGTGCAAATATTAAACCAACTTTACCTTATTCAAAACCAAGTGTACTACTTAGAATAGCTTTTTAGACACTTTTGATGAATTCTAAATGAGTTTGGGTCAAAACAATCAAAATAAAGGCTTGTTCTGCACCCTAACAAGCTTAAAGAATTAACTCTGCTCAAAACCCTCAGCCCGAACAGCTGCCTAGACAATATTTTAGTAATTTTTTTTGTTCAAAGGCTGTTTTTGCAAAGCCACATTTACACCTTGAACTCAAAATGACATAATTCTTGCTACATGTCTACTTATCTTTAAACTAAACAGTATTTTGGGTATAAAAACATTACACATCAATCCAGCTTAGTGTTTTTGTAAAATATCAGTCAGTCACCTTTGGTACATTCTCAGCTCAGAACATTTAAAGACATGTCAATGTAGAAAGCATGTTTGAGTATCATAACTAGTTCAGGAGAGTTAAAAAAAAAATCTTAATATCTAGAAAACTACCTACCTAGACAGCACTTCACGGTCTCACTGGCATGTTCAAAGTCTCTTCAGCTGAAACATAAATTGCATTTTGGGTATGGGTACATTGAAAGTCGTCCTAGAGGATGTCAAAAAGTTGCCTACCTATTAAGCCACAAAATATAGTGCGCTGTCCATGTAGCCAGTATTTATTATGGGAATCTTAAAGGGATGTTTCACCTAAAAGGAAAATTATGTTGTCATTTACTTCAAACCTTCAAGAGTTTCTTTCTTTTAAACATAAGGAAGCAACTTTTTATTTTCAATTGGTCTTAGTACACAATGTAAATGCAGAAGTCAAGCTTTGTAATTGATTTACAAAACAGGAAAATTATCAAAACTCTATGGTCATTTTCGAGTGAGGTTTAATAATGGTCTAATCTAATTGAATGACCTGTGCAAACACTAGCTAAAAATGCTCCCGCCAGACCCGGAGTTGAGCTGAATGGATTCAAAAATGGTAAAACTCAACTGTTTGACTCTAGAGGAGACTCAAGTGTAGTGTTCCTTTATCCTCTTAAGGCCCAAGGTGTTTGTTTACATGCCTTTTTTATTTCTCTTTGCTATTTGGGCTTATTGGAACCTAATTACAACAAAAATCTAAGTATCATCTTTTGATATGATGAACTTTTAGAGAAAAACGATGTCTATAAATGTGGACTCGTGGTCCGAATTTACATAAAACACTTTTTCCTGAATTTTTTATGCATATTTAACATATATTTTTTTTACTTGCATTGATTATCAGAGAGTAAAAACAAAAAAAATTTCCCATTTTGGACAGTTAAAAATAGTGTTTGGGACATTTCATATGCTGCAAAACAGTTGCAGGATGACACTGTATGTCTGTAACAAAATATAAAACATTCCAAGTATTTTAAAAAGCCACTTAAGAGCTAAAATGTGCTGTCCACATATGTGGACACTCAAGCCCTAGGAGGTTAAGTTACCACTAAATGTAAATTGCACATGAGTGAATGAATCAATACATTAGACATGGTTTACGTATGTTTTAAGTTACTATATAGTCATAATTTGGTCTGAATGGAACATTTTTGCAAAGAAGTGACTAATTATCTAGATTAGACAAACATTTTTGAGTGAGATGCTAATGGTCTAATCCGGATCTATGCTAAGCTAAGCTAAAAGTGCTCCCGCCAGACCCGGATATCTTCTGAATGGATTCAAAAATGGTAAAACTCAACTGTTTAACTCTAGAGGAGACTCAAGTGTAGCGTTCCTTTAAGTTACCACTAAATGTAAACTGCCCATGAGTGAATGAATTATTACATTAGACATGATTTACATATATATTAAGTTACTAAAATATTCATAATTTGGACTGAATGCCCACTTTTGCAAAGAAGTGACTAATCACATGGATTAGATGCACATTTTTGAGTGAGATGCAAATGGTCTAATCCGATTTAATGATCTATGCTAAGCTAAGCTAAAAATGCTCCTACCAGACCCAGAGATGAGCTGAATAGATTAAAAAAAATGATAAAACTCAACTGTTTGACTCTAGAGGAGACTCAAGTGTAGTGTTCCTTTAAGTTACCACAAAATGTAAACTGCACATGAGTGAATGAATCATAACATTAGACATGGTTTACGTATGTTTTAAGTTACTATATAGTCATAATTTGGTCTGAATGGCACATTTTTGCAAAGAAGTGACTAATTATCTGGATTAGACAAACATTTTTGAGTGAGATGCTAATGGTCTAATCCGGATCAATGATCTATGCTAAGCTAAGCTAAAAGTGCTCCCGCCAGACTCGGATATCTTCTGAATCGATTCAAAAATGGTAAAACTCAACTGTTTAACTCTAGAGGAGACTCAAGTGTAGCGTTCCTTTAAGTTACCATGAAATGTTAACTGCCCATGAGTGAATGAATCGTTACATTAGACATGATTTATGTATATATTAAGTTGCTAAAATAGTCATAATTTGGATTGAATGGCACATTTTTGCAAAGAAGTGACTAATTATGTGGATTAGATGCACTACTTATACAAACATCAGCAACGATTAAGAACTAGAGATTTATTTTTCTGTCAAAAAAGACATTGACAATTATGACAATTAAAACATCAGGAAACAAACAATCAAACATGTAAAGAAACTCAATTCTCTCACAAACAAACAAATAAATTGTTCATCATGCTCAATAATTCACAGACGCTTCTCTCTCTGACCTCTTTAAAAGTCTCCTATAAACCCTGATCCCAGATCTTAGGTGTGTAGGTCAAACACATAACACTGCTGTAGAAGTGAACTGGCTATCAGGAGAAAACCATGCACGCTGTCCAGACACGTCCGGCTCTTAATCCTCCAGATTTAACACACGTTCTGTGAGATCCAGACTTCCTGAGTTCACTATTAAAGAAAATCCTACAAGCCGACCTGTTAAAGACTGCAGAAACAGACTCGTTCTTGAAGGACTTGCTGTGTGTTTGCTTTCAGTCTTCTGCACATGCACAAGTTCTCTCCACCTCACTGATGGTTTTGGGGGTGTTTGCAGAAAGAATAAGAGGTCCACCGTGGTCTCGGATCACCACGTCATCCTCAATTCGCACCCCAAGACCCCTGAATCGCTCTGGACAGGAGCTGTCTTCCTCACTGATGTACAGTCCTGGATGATGGGAAGAAGAGATGAGAGTTTAGAGACTTGGTTTTCTAATATTTGCTCATGTTAAAAGAATAGCTCACACTAAAATTCTAATTGTGTCACAAATACTTATTGTGTCATAACATATTTTCCTTTACTTGCTCCAAACCTGTTTGAGTTTGTTTCTTCTGTTGAAAAAATAAAAAAAGATATTTTGAAGAATGTTGGAAACTGGTACTTTCATGGTATTTTTTGTACTATGGAACTTAAAGGTTACCGCTTTCCAACATTTCTCAAAATGTCTTCTTTTCGTGTTCAACAAAACGAAACATTAAGGTTTGGAAACATGAGGGTCAATAAATTGAGAGTATATTTTATTTTGAAGTTGAATGCAATTTTAACTAGTATGCCTGTTTGGCATTCATTATACAGGCCTGCGGTTTATCAGTATTATTATTATGTTATAAACATTGTTCTTTATGAATGTCCTCAACAAGTGTGGTTTGTAAAACACCACATGTTTGTCTGTAAGTAGATTGCTCTGATTTTAATTAACAGATCTGTGTACACCTCAAGTGCAGCGTGTGACAACATGCATCTAGGTTATTGACGTCTTGACGTCTTCCAGTTTTAGTTGTGCTATACAACCAGTCCACCCACTTTTTTTCTCTAATAATCAACACTATTATTTTTATCATATGAAAAACCTTATTGTAGTAATATTTACAAACTAATATGAACTTATATATATGTATTATATATGTACTATACTTTGTAAGTTATATAAACACACACTACATACATACACTATATAAAAAAATACAGAAATATAAAATTTTTATTTAGGTCTATTTTTTATACTATTAGATTTCAATTGTCATTTTTTAAATATATTAATATTAAGTACAAAATCATGTTGATTGATTCATTTGAAATGTTGCTAATGTACGGCCAACACAGATACTTAATACACTTCATTAAACATCTACATAGACATCACCTATATGCAAAAAAATTGCAGGTTAACCATGTCTAGGCGACACAGTGGCGCAGTAGGTAGTGCTGTCGCCTCACAGCAAGAAGGTCGCTGGTTCGAGCCTCGGCTGGGTCAGTTGGCGTTTCTGTGTGGAGTTTGCATGTTCTCCCTGCGTTCGCGTGGGTTTCCTCCGGGTGCTCCGGTTTCCCCCACAGTCCAAAGACATGCGGTACAGCTGAATTGGGTAGGCTAAATTGTCCATAGTGTGTGAGTGAGTGTGTTTGGATGTTTCCCAGAGATGGGTTGAGGCTGGAAGGGCATCCGCTGCATAAACATATGCTGGATAAGTTGGTGGTTCATTCCGCTGTGGCGACTTAATAAAGGGACTAAAGCCGAAAAGAAAATGAATGAATGAATGAACCATGTCTGTATATAATAACTTATATTTGTAACTTTAACTCAATTAGATTTTAACATAAGAATGTGCACCTTTTGTAAAGCTGCTTTGAAACAATACTTATTGTAAAAGTGCTATACAAATAAACTTGAATCGAACTGAATAATGTCTATGCACTAATAGTTCACAAAACGCATGAATACACAATTCATGAACGTAATTGAGGGTTTGTTCACAAATATGAATTTAATTAATACAAATAGTTGAAAACAGTAATATTCATCATTGTTATTGATTGATTTTAATGAACAAAATGTTTGGTAACTTTACACAAAGGATTAATGTGGGAATATTAGAAAACTGCATTAGTTTGCATGAAAATTCTGAAGCATTAATTAAAGTTAGTCTATGTAAATTTAACGTTAACTAATTCATTCATTCACTTTCTTTTCGGCTTAGTCCCTTTATTAATCTGGGGTTACGCCACTATGACGCCCCTAAAGAAATGTCATAAATTTTTGTGATTTTCTATAAGAAATCATTATATTGTTCATATTTGCTCCTCAAGACACAGTTTTCATAATGAGCACAACTGAAAATAATTGTGAGCAGATTACACTTTCAAGTCTTTTTTTTTTTTTTTTGCTTTTTAAAATTAGCTGAATGGGTAAATGATTACTGTAAATGGATAAATTAGTTTTTGAGTTTGAGGTGCTGATCAGATAAGAAGCTCTAAATCTACTGCATATCTACAGCAGGTTCAGCAGGACATAAAACTTCACCAAATTATCTTTAATAAACTGTAGGGCTGCCCCCTAATACTTCTAACACTTAAAAGAGCCTTGGTAAACCAGCATTTAATTGGCCGGTTGGACGCAGTAAAAGAAGAAGGAAAAAAAACACTTGACAGGAAGTGAAGTTGCCAAGTCTGTGACAGACACGTCATTGTTATCATGGCTGGTCCATGTGGTAATTACTACAGGCAGGAAATCCAAAGTGTAGGATCAAGATGATAACTGTAGTTTTCAAAATCAAAGTTTAAAGCAAAAGGGCAACGATAACAACTATTTTTTACAGCTGATGGACAAAAATATTAACAGCCGATTAGAATCTACTCGGACTGTAAAAAAAAAGGTATTCAATTAAAGGAATAGTTCACCTAAAAATGAAAATTGGCTGTTAATTATATTCAGGCCATCCAAGATGTACTGTATGTGGCTTTTTTCCCACAATAGATCAATAAAGTTATTTGAGCTAAAACTTTCGTCGATTTATTTTGATATTTAAAGGGATTGCTGATAAAATAATCATGCCCGAATTACTCAACCTTTAACTTGTTCTAAACCTGTTTGAGTTAACAGCAAAATGTCATTTTTTGGATCAAGAATCTCTTTAAAGTAGAAGATGGCAAAACTAAAGCATGTGATTACAAAAAAACAACATTTTTGTGTGGTAATGTGGACTCGCGTATCATTATATTTACATTTATGTTTATATGCAGTATTCTTTATGTGAACAGGCCTTAAATGATAAACCCAAAAAGGTTATATGCTGTAACATTACACTATATACACTGGTGTTATTACTGTATTCCCAGAATATATGTCACACATAACTAGAACAAAACTAAATTTTACAGGAGAAAAAACATGTCATTGGTGTATAAGCCCCCATTTTACAATCACATCCAGAGGAATAGGTTAAAAACTGGTAGCCCTAAATGAAACAAATTTATTTTAGTTCCTGTCACTTTTTAGTTCCTATCACGTTTTAGTTCCTGTCACAGCAAAAAGAGTGGCGTTCACTTTAAACAACTATTATGAATTTAAACTCTTTACTTAAAGACAAAAAAAAAAAAAAACACACATTTTCAGTTTATTTACTTGGCCTCAGGCTATACAAGATGTTGGGGACTTTTTTCAGTAAAGATTAAGCTGATTTTAAAGATTTAAAGATTTAAGAAGATTTTTAGCTTAAACTGTTGGCCCCTGGTGATTCATAAATTCTACAAGTTATCGTTCCTTTAATTTTCATTACTTCCAAACTCACATTTCTACAAGCTTACAGTGTTTGTTTACAACCTTTTTTACAGGTTGCATAATCCAGGATAAACTCAAGTTAGTACTATTAAGTACAAGTGTGTGGGTTTGCATCTGTTTATATACACTTAAGTTGTTGTAAATTTGTTGAGGACTCTTTACCAAGGCTGTGGATTAAAACAAATAATGCTGTAAATGTTCAATCATTGGCACAGACTGACTGTTTTTCTTTTGTTTTGCCTGTATATGTTTTTTTTGTTGGATTTTTTAACATGAATGTTAGGAATCACCAAAGTTAAAAACCTTCTCAAATTAAAAAAATGTTTACCTAAATATAAAAACAGAACAATTGTCATTTTTGCGTCATTTATCCCTTTAATTGATTTATATAAGACACTGAGAATATAAACACTTGAGGTTCTCATCTCAGTGATTGTGTGGAATCAAAATTATCACTATACTTGCTGCATAATCACGGTTTCATCAAGTCAAATATAAGACTTTAAGACCTTTTAAAGACATTTTTCATATCATGAAGTAAATGTCAGACCTACAGTGCATCTGTAAAGTATTCATAGTGCTTCACTTTTTCACATTTTTTATGTTGCAGCCTTATTCCACAATAGATTAATTTCATTTATTTCCCCAAAATTCTACACACAATACCTCATGGTGACAATGTGAAAAAAAGATTTTTTTTAAATTGTTGCAAATTTAAAAAAGATAAAAACCTGAAAAATCACATGTACATAAGTATTCACAGCCTTTGCTCATTACTTTGTTGATGCACCATTGGCAGTAATTACAGCCTCAAGCCTTTTTGAATATGACGCCACAGGCTTGGCACACCTGTCTTTGGGAATTTTTGCCCATTCCTCTTTGCAGTACCTCTCAAGCTCTTTCAGGTTGGATGGGAAGCGACAGTGTACAGCCATTTTCAGATTTCTCCAGAGATGTTCAACAGGATTTAAGTCTGGGCTCTGGCTTGGCCACTTAAGGACATTCACCAAGTTGTTGTGAAGCCACTCCATTGATATATTGGCGGTGTGCTTTGGGTCATTGTCCTGCTGGAAGATAAACCGTCGCCGCAGTCTGAGGTCAAGAGCACTCTGAAGCAGGTTTTCATTCAGGATGTCTCTGTACATTGCTGCATTCATCTTTCCCTCTATACTGACTAGTTTTCCAGTTCCTGCTGCTGAAAAACATCCCCACAACATGATGCTGCCACCAACATGCTTCACTGTAGGGAAGGTACTAGCCTGGTGATGAGTGGTGCCTCGGTGTCTCCAAACGTAACGGCTGGCATTCACTCCAAAGTGATCAATTTTAGTCTCATCAGACCAGAGAATTTAGTTTCTTATGGTCTGAGAGTCCTTCAGATGCCTTTTGGTAAATTCCAGGCAAGGAGTGTCTTCTGTCTGGCCACTCTATTATTCAGGTCTGATTGGTGGATTGCTCAGATGGTTGTCCTTCTGTAAGGTTCTCCTCTCTCCACAGAAGAGCCCTGAAGCTCAGACAGAGTGACCATCGGTTTATTGATCACCCTCCTGACTAAGGCCCTTCTCCCCCGATTACTCAGCTTAGATGGCTGGCCAGCTCTAGGAAAAGTCCTGGTGGTTATAAACATCTTCCACTTACGGATGATAGAGGCCACTGTGCTCATTGGAACTCCCAGAGCAGCAGAATTTTTTCTGTAACCTTCCCCAGCCTTGTGCCTTGAGACAATCCTGTCTTGGCGGTCTACAGAAAATTCCTTTGTCTTCATGCTTGGTTTGTGCTTTGACATGCACTGTCAACCCTGGGACCTTATATAGACAAGTGTATGCCTTTTCAAATCATGTCCAATCAACTGAATTTACCACAGGTGAACTCCAATTAAGCTGCTGAAACATCTCAAGAATGATCAATGAACACAAAATGTACCTAAGCTCAATTTAGAGCTTCACGGCAAAGGCTGTGAATATTTATGTACATGTGATTTGCAACAACATAAAAATTATGGAATATTGTGTGTAAAATTTTGAGGAAAAAATTATTTTAATCCATTTTAGAATAAGGCTGTAACATAAAAAATTGTGGAAAAAGTGAAGCGCTATGAATACTTTCTCGGTGCACTGTATCCAGGGCAAAATGACAAGTATTTTTTTCTAATGGCCAATGGAAAAGATTTGTACTTCAAAAATTACAATTGAGTTCTTTCTTAGCCACATATTATAATAAATGTGACAAAACAAGTAAACTAGTTATATACATACACAAAAATGTCTGCCAAATGACTAAAAATCACTTAAATTATTATAAATTAAACATTATAATAATCAAATTTTATTCAGTGGCCTCCAGTAACCTCAAATCCAGGTCAGTGGCCTCACCAGCTAGCTATAAATACAGGGAGAACTTGTAAACAAATGTATTTGTTTACACATCTGTATATTGTTAGAGTTAAGAGATTGTTAATTATTAATTGTTAGGGATACACGTTTTATTGAGATGTATAGTTGGTGATTGGATGGGTTTTAGATTGCCCGATTGGATAGCATTACATGGAGAAAGGAAAATTATGACCTGTTTAAAATGATTATTATCCTACAACATCTGAATTTAACACATTTTATGGCCTAAACATTTGATATATAAGACATTTAAAAACCTTTTAAAACACTCTCGAACACCCTGATAATTTACATGTTTACCATAAAATATATATTTCTCTATAGGTGCATCTGCTATACATCGCTAACAATCATAAATATGGACTAGTCATCTGGTGGATGTCTCAAAATGAAAGACCAGTTGACTAGGAAAACATTTGCTCAGGGGTAGCCCTAACAAACTTCTAGGCATCCAACATGTTCTACTGTACATCAATTACAAAAATTCATTTATAATCTCTACCTGGTTCTATTGTGATCACCATGCCAGGCTGGAGTGGTTGTGAACGGGACAGTTCGGGAGTGTCATGAACATCCATGCCCAGATAGTGACCCACGTGATGAGGGCAAAACTGTCGAGCAGCCTGCGAAATGCAAAAAAAAAAAAGAGAAAGACATGCAGTCATCCATTAAGAAAAGCATGTGAAACAGTCATAAAGCTGAACTGGAAAACTGAATTAAGCTGAAATAAGTGCACACCTACGTCCTCGCAGCCGCAATGGGCTAAACTGACCAACATGCTGGTTTGCAGGCCTCATAAACCTACTGCATTAAGCGCAACATTGTTTTTATAGTGTCTGTAAAGCTCCATACTGATATAAGTGGGTCATGTCTTTGTGGTTTAAATTGCGCAGAAAAACTTGTGATCATTTCCTGACCACAGAGCTTTAGAGAAGTTCAATTAAATAAATAAATAAAGGAAGGAAGGAAGGAAGGAAGGAAGGAAGGAAGGAAGGAAGGAAGGAAGAAAGAAAGAAAGAAAGAAAGAAAGAAAGAAAGGAAGAAAGAAAGAAAGGAAGAAAGAAAGAAAGAAAGAAAGAAAGAAAGAAAGAAAGAAAGAAAGAAAGAAAGAAAGAAAGAAAGAAAGAAAAAAAAAAAAAAAAAGAAAGAATGTCTTGAATTCCTGTAGTGCGAATGCTGTGAGCCTGGATCTCGAGAGTAGTGTAAGAAGACTGTGGTATATTTTACACAACAGTGGTGTGAAAATTGTTTGCACCCATTGCTGATTTCATGATTATCACACTTTAATGTTTCAGATCATCAAACAAATTTAAATCTCAGTTAAAGACAACGCAAGTAAACACATCCCGCCATTTTGAAATGAAGGTTTTTATTAATAAAGGAAAACTAAATATATTACTACATAGCCCTGTGTGAAAAAATGTTTGCCCACCCATAGCAGCAACAAACTGTAATCAAGTGTTTTCAATAACTTGCAATGAGTCTGTTACATCACTGTGGAGGAATTTTGGCACACTTATCTTTGCAATTGTGGTAATTAAGCCACACTGAAGGGTTTTCAAGCATGTACTGCTTTTTTTTAAGGTCATGCCACAGAATCTCAATTGGATTTAGGTCAGGACTTTAACTAGGCCACTGCAAAGTTTTCATTTTTCATTCTGTCTTTTTTCAAACTAGAGAGGAGGTTTCATAGCCCTTTAAGTCATTCAGAAGTGGATTGATGGTGTGCTTTAGATCACTGTCCTGCTGCAGAACTCAAGTTCACTTCAGCTTGAGGTCACTAACAGATGGACATTCTCCTTCAGGATATTTTGTTACACAGCAGAATTCATAGTTCCATTTATCACAGCAAGTCTTCCAGGTCTTGAAGCAGCAAAACAGCCCTGGACCATCACACTACCACATTTTACTGTTGGTATAATGTTCTGTTTCTGAAATGCGGTGTTACGTTTATGAGACCCATAATAGGATACACAGCTTACAAAAATGTCAACTTTTGTCTCAAGAATTTTCCCAAAAGTCTTGGGGATCATCAAGATGTTTTCTGGCAAAACTGAGACGAGCCTTTATGTACTTTTAGCTCAACAGTGGATTTTGTCTTAGAACTCTACCACGTGAACTGTTTTTGCCAATTTTAAGTTACGTTTTAACAGGGGAGAAAACACTTTCACACAGGGCTATGTAGTTTATCATTTTGTTTTTCATTTATTATAAATCCATCACTTCAACTGTAATTTGTGTTTACTTGCGTCATCTTAGATTTAATTTTTAATTAGTTTGATGATCTGAAACATTAAACAACACTTGAATTCAATTGATTTTTGGGCAAAAACTTTAAATGTTGACTAATAATTAGTCACAGCTATCACACAGTTACAAAAAGCTTATAATATAGCATAAACTTGACATTTTAAGGCTATTTCACTATTGTTTTTCCACAAATTATTACCAATTAAAATGCCTTTTCAAAAACTGATGGATTGAGTAATTCAGAACGAAGCCAAACAAAATGAAAGGGTTTCAAAATATGTTGTTTTTAAGGTGACGTAGATCATGTTATTTAAAAGGGAAATACATACAAAAAGCAAAAGATGCATACACAAACAGGCAAAAATAAATAAATAAAGCCAATATATTTCAAATAAACAGGCTAAATGTTTAGGATATTGCATGTATATTTATTGTGCAGCTCTAAATTCTAATAATATTTTTCCAAGTTCCAAACCACATCACTTTGAACTACAATTAATTTTGTATATAATAATTTATACGTATGTGTAATTATTTATAAGGGCTGGATAACGTCTTATATCCAGATATGCATGATTATGAAGCATGTTTTTATTTACAAATGAAATGGCCATAAAACAACTTTTATCTTCCACTGAAAAGCCACAAGGAGGATAAAATATTATAGAAACTGCAAATTAAGGTATAACCATTAGACAAGAAATCCTCACTGGGGCAGCAGGTTGCAAAAAACGGTTTGAAAAGATATGTGAAGTGCAAAATACTTTGAATAATAAAGTGAAGAATTAGGTGCTAAACCAAGAATTAAACCATCAGGATCCTTTAGTCTCAAGTGAATATAGGGTGTTTAAGGTGAGAGCCCTTGTTAACAAGATTTAAGTGGTTTGGAATTGCTAAAATATGCTTGGGCAAAAAAATACATTCAGAATATTGACCTGCATAATTATGCACTCACTGTACTATTAATATCTTTTCTGGCACAAAATTATCATATTCATTTTCTTAAATTCAATAGTTGAATGTAAAGGAATTTATCGATGGGAAATGATGATGATGAAAGAGCTCCATTAATGGCTGTAGTTCTTGGAAGTTATTATAATATGTTGTTGTAATATACTAGCTCTTTAAATGTCCATGGTTCTTGAAAAATGTATTTGAAAATGCAATATCTTGGTAATTAATACAGTATGTTGCATGTAGTTCTGCACATAATTGTAATACTTTCAACACTTTAAAATTCTCTCCACCAAGTTTCATGAATTAAACACCACTCAAAGGTTTGCTTATGATTTTTAAAAAAAGTACAATAAAATAATAATACTGTAACAACTTCAAATAACTACTTTCCTTTTTTTATATCCAATGGGTTTGGAAAGTATTCAGACCCCCTTAAAATTTTCACTCGTTGTAATATTGTAGCCAATTGCTAAAATCAGTAGTTCATCTTGATTATGTAATTTGTTTCCTCAATCTACACACAGCAACCCATATTGACAGAAAAACAAAGACTTGTTTTTGCAGATGTATTAAAAATGAAAAACTGAAATATCACATAGTCCTAAGTATTCAGACCATTTTCTCAGTATTTACTGAGCATTTACTCAGTAAGCGTTTTGGGTGTATAACCATACACGATCAATGCGCTATATAAATACACATTACATTTAGTAGAAGCACTCTTTCTATCTAATACAGCCATGCGTCTTTTTGCATGTGTTTTTCACACCTCGATTAGGGAATTCTCTGCCCTTCCTCCTTGCAGATTCTCTCCAGTTCTGCCAGGTTGGATGATCAAGGTTGGCGGACAGCCATATTTAGGTCTCTCCAGAGGTGCTCAATTGGGTTTAAATCAGGACCCTGGCTGGGCCATTCAAGAACAGTCACAAAGTTGTTGTAAAGCCACTCCGTTATTTTAGCAGTGCGCTTAGGGTTGAAAGCTAAACCTTTGGCCCAGTCTGAGATCCTAAGCACTCCTAAGCATAAGGTTTTCGTCCAGGCACTCATCTTTCTCTCGTCCTGTCGTCCTGTCCCTGCAGCTGAAAAACACCCCCACAGCATGATGCTGCCACCACCATGCTCCACTTTTGGGACTGTATTGGACAGGTAATAAGCAGTGCTTGCTTTTCTCCACACATACCACTTAGAATTAAGACCAAAAAGTTCTATCTGATAGTTCATCAAAGCAGAGGATTTTATTTATCTTGGAGTCCTTCAGGTGTTTTTAGCAAACTCCATGTGGGCTTTCATGTGTCAGGCCATTCTGCTGTAAAGCTCCGTCTGTTGGAGGGCTGCAGTGATGGTTGACTTTCTACAACTTTCTCCCATCTCCCGACTGCATCTCTGGAGCTCAGCCACAGTGATCTTTGGATTCTTCTTTACCCCTCTCACCAAAGCTCTTCTCCCACTATAGCCAGCTCTAGGGTGGGTTCTGGTCATCCAAACAGCTTCCATTTAAGGATTATTGAGGCCACTGTGCTCTTAGGAACTTCAAGGAGAGCAGAAATTTTTTGTCTCTTAGCTCTTCAGGCAGTTCCTTTGACCTCATGATTCTCATTTGCTTTTGACACGCATTGTGAGCTTTTAAGGTCTTATATAGACAGGTGTGTGGCTTTCCAGATCAAATCCAATCAGTAGAATAATACACAGCTGGACTCAAATGAAGGTGTAGAACCAAGTAAAGTATGATCAGAAGAAATGGACAGCACCATTTTTAAAAGTTAACAGAGTTAAATATACGAGTTTCACAGCAAAGGGTCTGAATACTTGTGACCAATACTTGTTTCAGTTTTCCTTTTGTAATAAATCTGCAAAAATGTCAACAATTCTATGTTTTTCTGTCAATATGGGGTGCTGTGTGTACATTAATGGGGGAAACATGAACAAATGATTTTAGCAAATGGCTGCAATATAACAAAGAGTAAAAAATACTTCTGTACCCACTGTATTAGAATTCAATTTTCTTGCGATGCAAACATAAATGTTATTATCCCAGTATTCAGTCTTCTGTTCGATAAAGTTTTTAAAAAGTGCTTTTATTAGAAATAGTAACATTGTAAACATCTTTACTTTCACTTTTGATTAACTGGAGTCTTATGTATCAACGCTGTGTACGCACAAAAACTTTGCTCATGCCAGGTTTCACGCTCACGTTTGGATTTACTAACAATGAAATTAACGTGAGAATGTGCATTGGTCCGCGCCAACTTCATGTCTGGCGTACGTGCATTTGTTGTGTGTGTTTGTTTTATTTCCATTGGCGACTCCTAGAGGCAATTATGTTAAATTGCACACTACAAAGTATCGCACCAACACATATGAAAAACATTGCTATTAATTTATAACTGATAAAATGGGTTAATTGACACAATATATTTTTTTACCAATTATGTAATTTACAACATATAAAAGCATTTGCAGATAGATACAACCCTTAGTCAATGGCAATCTCAGTGTTGGCTTTATTAGAGGACAATGACAATGGTCGAATCCGAAGGGAACATATTTTTTAGGGATCAAAGTGATTTTCTAGCCACGATGATGACTGGCTTATTAGCCATTTCAGATTTCCAAGAGCTATCCTCAGCTCTGTGCTGAGTTGGGTCCAATTTTGCAAAGAGAGACAGCGAGGAGGCTCCAAGGTGGCAGGGTGCGCGATGGGTGGCTTATTGGTGAGTGATGTATTTAAAGATATTATTCCAGCTAAGTAATTATCTAACTGCGCGATGGGTGGCTTATTGGTGAGTGATGTATTTAAAGATATTATTCCAGCTAAGTAATTATCTAACTGCATATCAGGAGATTGCAGTTTTCAATTAAAGACGTGGCTGTTCAAACCCCCTTCAAACAACCCACAAACTGACCAAGAGCGCAGTTACAATGATGCCCATTCTCGCACTTGGTCAGCGGGCGATTGGGCAGCTAAAATGTCGGTGGCGCTGCCTTGATAAGAGCGGAGGGGTGCTGCTATACCGCACTAACAAAGTGTTCCTCTAAAGCATCTGTGTCTTCCACAGACATGGATACTACTCCAGACAGTAAAGTGTCGCCCACAATTGAGGCAAATCTCTCCTCAAAGGGTGTTAGTTCAGTATCCCCTGTTCCCCTGCCTGTTCGGTCCACACTTTGAGGGTGCGCCGCTGTTCTCCTCTTAACCTGCATCTTTACATCGGACAACTTCTTTTTTAATTCACTCACAGTGCGATGTTCAGACCCCACTGCGTTAACCACATCAGCTAAATTCTCCCACTCTATTTTTTTTCTTTTGTTATTAATTCCGGAGGACAAACTTGCAAATAACACAGTTTTTCTTCTGTCTACCTCCGATAGGAGCACCTCCAATTCACATTCTGTGAAGATTCTCTTTTCCCTTGCTTTTGCCATTGCTTTTTCATTTGGTTTTGCTAAAGTAGAGTCATTACCATATTTATTAGGGAGAGGAGGCAGGGAGGGGTTTTGTGCTCATGCACTCAGTTTCACGTTAATTCGGATGTACAAAGAGAATATGCGTGGGATTCAACGGGTACGTTTCATACATCTGCATTTTTTACTGCATACGCACATTTACAGCTTCGTCTGTACGCAATGTTTTAGTATTGAGTCAACGCAAGTCTTTGTACATGAGGCCCTTGGATGTTACTTTTAATTCTTTAAAAAGGTAGTGTACACCCTTCACAAAACAAACTAAACTCTGACTAAATCTTTATACATGTATAAAGCTATGTAAAAAGAAACTATAATGTGTTAGACAATAAGTAGTACAGTAGTATTCAACATTTGAAGTGATGCAAAACCTTTTATCAAAGTTGTCCTAAAACTATTGGACAACATCCATTCTTGTCCTAGAACAAACTTGAATAACGATGACAAATGTTGACTACTAAACAAACTTTGTCAGTTTTTGAGTACCTTCATTGCATCTGTATCACTGGCATGTGATGGGACAATACCGAGCTCTTTGAGTTGCCGGGCGAGCAGTGCAAGCATGGTGGAGTATATGTAGTCTAGACTGACGCCAGGACTGCACTGAGATAGACAGGCCAACTGCACCTCCAGCACGGCCTCATAGAGCTCCCTCTGAGCAGCACTGAACCTGAGACACACACAGACACAACCAGAGCACTTATTAATTGCTTACTAATAGCATGAAATTAAAGCTACATTACATTTGAGACAATGAGAGTTCTGTTGAACACAGACTTTCCATTCACCGGCCAAGTGCGTGTGATGTCGCTCACATAGCCGAAATATTCACAGCCCCCATCCAACAGGACCATTTCTCCATCCTGAGAGAGAGGAGACAGAAAACGAGTTTTTGGCTTGTTCACACCGAGAATGATAACTGCATGGATAAAGATGACATTTTAAAAATCCACACCAATGATATAACAATACAATTGGATTTCTTCAAAATTATGTAATAATTAAAAACATTCACAAGTCCATTTTTAAATTTGAGGAAAACATAATAAAACACTTAAAATAACAACATGGAAAATGATGAATAGCAAGAGTGTTTTTATTGCTTGCTGTGGAGCACTTTGGTCAGCAGTAATGTTCTTTGAATGGGTTGTTTTACCAATATAATTGACCTTGAAATTGATTCATTTACAAAACGCACAAACAAATATGACAAAGAGAGGGCCAAATTGTACCCGAGATTGTATTTCCACAATACTTTAGCATATTCAGTCCAAACTCTGTTATGACAAACTTGCCAATTGCCTATATGTTAATATGCCTATTTTTGCTTTAAACTGCTAAACTAAATCTGACTGCTTTCTTCAACCCTTTATCAGGTGAAGAACCATATATAGTTACTTTATTGACATTGTTTAAAGGGGTGGTCCACTATGATATCATATGTAAAATCTTTAGTGGATGTGTAGTGTAGCTGTGTGAACATAAACAACATCTCTGAATGTAAGACGCTCAATGCAAAGGGAGACATTGGCTCTTACAGAGTTAGCTTAGCAAAGCCTACAGCTAACGAATTTGGGGACTGCAAAAAAATACATCCAGGCTAGTGACATCACAAATGCTTCAGGTTACGCGCATTCACCTCATGCACACACCCTGTGCATTGAAGGGTCGTGGCCAGAGGTGCTGTAATGTTAAAGCAGTGAAAGCTAAAATGCGGTCCAAACGCTGCTATTTCCACAGAGCTTGTTCTGTTTCTGTATTTGGGCTTCCAAAGGACACGACACAAAGAAAGAAGTGCTTCCAGTTTAATTTTAATTATGTTCCAGAGAATTACAGTATATAAAAAAGATATAGAGATTCCAGAATCTCTCCCAGTTCAGTGCTGGATTCGGTTAAAACTCCTCCAACAGATGAAGCTGTGGACTGTGAGCCACAACCTGCAAGTCTTTTATTTGTTAAAATTGATCAACTGCAGGCACAGTTTCTAGCATTAAAAGGATGAACAACGGGCACAGCTAACAATTTAGCTACAAATTCACATTTATCAGTCAAATCGCTGTAAACACCCACAATCTTCAGCAGCGCGTTAAGTGTCTCTCTATATAGCTGCTTTCCGATTGTTCTACATCTCAAATAACGAACTCGCAAAAGATATGAGAGCGTTTTACATTACTTACACATGCTTATTCCGAATTTATGCGAAAGACACTTGTCAGATTTTATTTTAGAGAGCAGGTGTGAGCTGTGTGCTCTTCATTTCTGCCTGATTCAGGCAGCTAATGCTGCTAATAGGGATGGGTATCATTAAGGTTTTAATGGTATCACTACTTTTATCGATATCACTTATCAGTTCCGTACTTTAACGGTTCTCTTATCTGTGATTTTTGTAGTGTTTTTTTTGTGAAAGAAAAAACAAACTGAACAGAATTAACAACACTAATGTTTACGATTTTTCATTAACACATTCACAAAATGAGTTAACAGTGTTTTGGGAGTTAACTGTGTTTTTAATAGTTTTGGAGCATCTTGCAATGTAAAAATAAGCTGTTTTTTATTATTTCTTAATAAGCAGTTTATTATTAAGCTATTGTGTTTAGTCTGTCGTGAGCTATGTGTGTGCGCTTAGTCAGCTTATTATGCTACTGTGAGTAATGTTTATTCAACAATAATTCTCCAGTACTGATAGCAGAACCGTTAACGTCAGAGCTTATTGATACTTCTGTCTTTTATAATGTAGCACAGAAACCGATAAAGTACCGAGTTTCAGTACCCATCCCTAGCTGCTAACAGCGGCTGTGACTGGACTGTTTACACAAAACAAGAGCACACTTGTAGGGGAGTGACATAGAGCCAATCCGCGAATCACAGCACATTATGTTAGCAGACCAATCAGAGCCTCTTGTTGGTGGGCCTTTCAGAGGAACTAGGCAATATGACAGTCATTTTCATTTTAGCGGAGTAGCAGTATATAATCAAAGAAAGATATATGAAAAAATAACATGATTATCCACAAATGAAGCATGAGCATTGCTTTGCATCTTAGAAACACAACCAAGCCTTAAAAATACACTGTGGACCACCCTTTTAAATATTACATAACATAATTTTTTTAGGTAATAAAAGTTCAAAATACAAGGGTTCATCCATTGAGCATTTCAGAAGCTATGTTTTCATCCAAAAATGTGAATTAACTTTATGCACAAAACTGTAATAATCGCATTAAAAACAGGCCAATAAGGCAGCATTTTCATCCAGTTAGTCAAAGAGAACAAAATCATCACTTCCTGATTAACTGGTGCCAAATATCAACAGTAAAAAATGAATTTGCTGAGGTAGGAGAAGCTGCGTGAATCTTTTCTTCATTTAATAAATAAATGCACCTCAGAAGACTATGCCGACACGCAATGAACATGTGGTGGCGTTTTAAGGCATGAGACACGGAGCCCAGATGCTCTTGACAGTTCTGTAGGTCATTAATTCATTAATAATATAATAACACTAATACTGAAATGGTTAAGGTGATTTAGAATGACCAAAACAACATTTCAGATGTTTTACAGTGTGCTCAGCCTGCTGGTCTGTCCATTCACAAACATTTTCATCATCACATGATTTCTTACAATAAAATCACATGATCTTTTTTTAAATGTGCATACTGGAATTTGTTCAGTAAAAGTGTTTCCATTGCAGTTTATGTGCATCTTTTCTTATCGAATAAAAAGTTTATCCTACTCAGGTATGTGCATGTTTTTATGTGCATTTTCAACATTTATGCACATCTTGCTGTTTTAATCAACCATTTTTATGCGCAAAAAATAAGCAGATGGAAACCTAGCTACTGAGTGTCCCAAAGAGGTTTATATTTAGAGCAGTATAATATATTGAACGATATTCAGTTTTTCTATGTTGGCCATTAGGCACTTTAGAAATTTCTCATAAAATAGGCCCCACACTCACTTATGGTAAAAAAAAAAAAAAGATGATAAAATTTCAAAAACTGTTATAAGTTACTGGTTACTTTTGTCATATGACTAACAGATTGAAAGGATCATAATGAGAATATTGATAACAATTAGGCCATGATGAGCTGCTCATCTTATCTGTTGTTTTAAAGGAATAGTTCACACAAAAAATCATCATTTACTCACTTTTCACATGTTTCAAACCTGTTTAAGTTCCCTCTTCTGTTGAACACAAAATATGTTATATAACTTCCATAGTATTTGTTACTCCTACTATGGAAGTCAATGATTTCAGGTTCTTCAATGGTCAACATCTTTCAAAAAATCTTCTTTTGTGATCTGTAGAAAAAAAATGAAGTGGTTTGGTACCACTTTATAGTGAGTAAATGTTAGTTTTTGGGTGAACTATCCCTTAAATTCTGTTTAAAAACCTATTCTCTTCAATATCCCCATGACCCCTGGTCCTATAGTCATCAAATTCAACTCTTCATCTTCTGACGATGCCAGCAAAACGTTTTAAATTTTGTATCCATTGACAAAACGGCTTTGGTATATGCAGCTTGTGCACAGAAATACAAGTCTTTAAAATATACAGTTTACAGATCTGTTCTGGGCTCTTCCACATAGAAATGGAAACTCAGGTTATAATTGTGACTGTGTTCGGTACTTCACCTTTACTATTTGATTGTTGTTGATGTAATGAAGTGTGTTTGCCCTGTTTCCACCAGCGACCACAGGCGGATATGCCAGGAAGTTAGCACCATGAGCACGGCATTCATAATCAAACTGTAGGAGAAAACAGGGAGAATTTTAGAAAAGAGGAAAGAAAACAGAGACGTTACTCAGCATGTGGACTGATACACAATGTTTCTCTGGTACACTTTCATTTTTCAGATGGTCCATTAGCCAGATGCTTGGCATCACCCAATGGCAACTTCACAAAGTACTTCTAACTCCAACAGAAACAAACCATATACGCTTCCTGGCACACTACCAGGAAGAACCCCCTTTAGCCTTCAGAACTGACTTAATTCTTCATGATATTAATTGACCCGTTGCAACCCGTTGCACTTCTCTTTGTCTGACAAACTTTCAGTATCACCCAATGTTTATAATATAATTAATACACATTAAACCTCTTTAACATTATTAAAAGTACATGCTGAGGGACTGGTGTTGCTCTGATGTGCCTGCATGGAGATACGGGTCATTAAATTGTATTGACTCTTTTACAACTGAATAATTCCTCAAGAGCCAGATATGGCTTACAAACAGTCCAATGGCTTGAAGACAGAAACTTGATAGAGATGTAGAGCTGCTGTGCTTGTTTCTTGACTGACAACTATGAATGCGTGTGCTCTGCTATTCAAATGTAAAGAATAAACAGCGCAATGCAGTGATTTCTAACAACAAATAATGTTAACAAAATTTTAGTCTCGTCTTTTACATCAACGAAGTTGGATTTTGATTTAGTCATTGTTGGTATGTAAAAAGCTCGTCAAATACATTTCATCATTATTTTTGCTACTGAAACTAACACTGGTTTGCCTGGTGAGCCACAGACTTAACATTCATTTTCAAATGCTGCTAGTTATTTTATTTTAAAATTCTACAGTAACCAATCTGTTTCGGCTTTCAATATGGCAATAAATGTCACCAAAAAATGGTATTCAAACAGTAGATGCTGGAAATCTGAGGTTTTCAGAGATTTTGGGCCATATTGACATGATCGCGCAGTCTTTAAAGATTCTTCAGCTGCACATCCTGTTCTTCTGTTCGCATCATGCTAAAGTTGGATTGAGATCTGGTAGATCTGCCATTGATACAAAGCAGAATGGATCCATGCTTTCATGTTTTGCTATCTGAATGTTCCAGCAGAAGTTGAGACGAGGCAACATTTCCAATCTCCTATAGTCCAGTTTTGTTAAGCCTGTGTCATTTGTAGCCATAGTCTCATGTTTTTTTAGCTGAAAGGAGTATCACTGGTGTGCTTTTCTTCCTCACATGGTGTGAGAATTCAGAGATGCTCTTCTGCAGACCTCAGACATCACGAGTGGTGATTTGAGTTACCGTTGCCTTTCTATCAGTTTGTATCTGTTTTTTGTCCTTTGACAACAAAAAGCAATCTGACCACTCTGTGTAATGATCATTCTCTGGCATGACGGTGCGTGGAAATCCCAACAGATTGTTTTTTTTTTCCTGAAATATTCAAACCAGAGAGTCTGGTACCAACAACCATATACAACTACATTACAAAACATCACAAATAGAATAGTTCAGAAGTAATATTTACATTTTTGCTTTTGTTGTTATATGACAAGCAGCAAAGATGGTCTGTGCTCAATTTACACATTTTTCTCTCTTTTTTCTTTCTTCTTGAGGTTTAACTTTTTCAATATAATTCTTAAGACCCTAATGAGACTAAAATGAGAACTGACCGTGAACACCTGAAACATTGACTGAGCATTTAAGCATCAAGCGATAATGAATCATTAACACTGACAAAAGCTCATAGCTGAACCTTTTGTTTTTCTTTTCACCTGTTGTATTGTTTGATAAATGATTGAATGCCACATTGTGTGTTAAATATTCTCTTTTGAAAGTACACTTCTGAAAATGTTATTTTGTTAAATAAAAATGTTAAACCTGCCAAATTATACAGTATTATGAAAAATTATTTAAAAAATTGCTATAAAATTGTGTTAATTAAAAAAGGTAGGTGAGAATAATAGCATTTAAAATGTATCAAATTAGAGAGAAAAATATATAAAATTAATGGTAATTACATACATTTTAAAGATTCTTTATAGTGTTAAAGTTTGGTGAACATAAGACACTTAGAACTTTAAACAACATGACTATGGTATTACGGTTAAGGTCTCAATGTTTCAGATTTATTGTGAGTTTTACAAAATAAAAGTTAAAATAATTCAAATCTCTGGAACAGAAACATGAATTTAAAGGCCGTATTTAGTGCCTTTACTCACCTTTGCATAGAGAACAGCCTCATCAATGTTTCCTCTTGACATTGCCATTGTCTTCTTAAATGCCTGAAGATAAACACATGCCTCAATTTTTGACCTTGAACAAGTCCCTCTAAACCAGTGGTTCCTAATTCCGGTCCTCATGCCCCCCTGTCCTGCACATTTCTCATACAGTATTTGACACACAAGGATCAGTGAATTGATCTCTCTATGAAGGGGCAGGGACCTGAGGTTTGGAATTGAGAAAAATTGTAGACCAAAACAATTAATTCACACAGATTTTATTTTTCAGACTACCCTGGATGACCTAAACATTCTGCTAAAGCAGAACTGTCAAATTCAGCTCCTGGAGATATAAATATTTATACAGTTGAAGGCAGAATTATTAGCCCCCCTGAATTATTAGCCCCCGTTTATTTTTTTCCCCTATTTCTGTTTATCGGAGAGAAAATTCTCAACACATTTCTAAACATAATAGTTTTAATAACTCATTTCTAATAATATTTTAATATTGTAATATTTTATCTTTGCCATGATGACAGTAAACAATATGTTACTAGATATTTTTCAAGACACTTCTTTACAGCTTAAAGTGACATTTAAAAGCTTAACTAGGGTAATTAGGTTAACTAGGCAGGTTAGGGTAATTAGTTAAGTTATTGTATAATGATGGTTTGTTCTGTAGACTATTGAAAAAAATATATAGCTTAAAGGGGCTAATAATTTTGACCTTAAAAAATGGTGTTTAAAAAATTTAAAACTGCTTTTATTCTAGCCGAAATAAAACAAATAAGACTTTCTCCAGAAGAAAAAAATATTATCAGACATACTGTGAAAATGTCCTTGCTCTGTTAAACATAATTTGGGAAATATTTAAAAAAGAAAAAAGATTTCAAAAGGGGCTAATAATTCTGACTGCAACTGTATGCAAGTATATGGAGTCCATATTAGGTGTCACTCATGTTTCTGCTAAAAATGCCTCATGGATCATTCATTATGCTTTGCTATAAATAACCTTCTTTGAATGAAAAAAATTGAATGGGGTGTTTCTCCCCACCTACTTTTCGAGCCTTTACAGCCTTTGCCTCATTTTGCTCCTGCAGCAACAAACAAAATATCTGCATGCATTTTAAGGCCTTGTCAGTTTATTCTCCTAATATTGGGTTTTCTGAGCTCACACAAGTATTAATATGTCAAACATCCAAAAGCTAATGTAAAAAGCACACAAAAAGTTAATGTTGGTTATGTCTGTGAATGTAAACATTTATCGAAGAAACTGCATGTATCAGTATATTAGATCTGTCAAACAGCACAACATGCTACTAAAACAATTCAACCAAGCCTCACCTTTCAGAAACTGTGATTGTCAAAAATACTCAAATCATACCAACTGATACTGAAATTTCTCATAGTATCAGCTGGTTTGCCAGTGGATCGATCATATATCTGCCCATGGATAGATCAAGATAGACGCTGTTTTCAAAAGCTCTAGTTTCCATTGTTCTTTGTTTGCACTTGGTGAACAACGGTGAAGCGATGACCTATAGAGCTAATCATCATCATTTGTTTTCAACACGTGAACACAATGGTCGATCAGCAGTTTAAGAATGTGCGCAAATGTTAGCGGGCTTTTTTTCAGTACCGATTGCTACAAAAGTAAACACTTTTGCCAATCCTAGTGGTTACTGATATGCACAATAATTCCCACTGAAAAAAAGTGTCATTTTGCAAATCCTTTTCAATCTCAAAAGGCTAAATTATGCACTTTGACGCCAAAACATACAGTAGTATTATGGATTCACTACCTGGGCAGCGATCCGTCCTGCCTCCTTCATCAGTGCAACTTCTGCTGGGCTCTTAATGGCTCTGAGTGAATGAGTGAGGGGTCGGAGAGACTTCACCAGCAGTCCTCCTTCCAACAGGGGGCGCACATGAGTTTGGTGTAACCGTGGATGACAAGGCTGAGAGTTGTCATACCATAAAGTTTCTCCTAAGAAAAGGAAAAGGGGATGCTGAAACCAGAGCCATAGAAAAAGAGAGAGAGTTGCGATAACTTCGTTGACTCTAATGAAATGTTTTAGGAACACCATTGGAGACCAATAGTTCTCAGAAATTAGCACTTACAGTGGACCAGTGCAATTTTGAAAGGTACAAAGTTTGTAAAAATAGGTAGTCTGAGGCTGTGTCCGAAACCGCATACTTTTTTTTATACTATACAGTTTGCTAAAATCAGTATGCAAGCCAAATAGTATGTCCGAATTCATAGAATTTGAAAATCAGTACGCGAGAAGTACCCGGATGACTTACTACTTCCAGCGAGATTCTGAAGTGTGCATCCCATGCATGCTGCACTATCCCATGATGCCCCGCGAGCGAATTCATGAATGGGAGTAAAGTGACACCACTGACGCAGGTAGGTCATGTGACCAAGACAAAATGGCGGATGTAGTACGTCCGAATTCCATTCATACTTTTCACATGCATACTGTATAGAACGTACTTTTTTAACAGCCGAGTAGTACGTTTAAATTCAAATGCAGTACCTACTGAGTAGTAGGCGGTTTTGGACGCAGCCATTTTGGACTTTGGACAACTGTCTGTCTAAATGGCTCTGGCAGAAACAGTTGAAAACCTTAAATATAGGTGAGACTGAACATTCGTTGTCTTTTACCTTTCATGCTTTTTAGCACTACACCCAGTTCTTCAGTGCTGTGAACCCGCTCGAGACCTGTTAAAGCAGCTGCACCATCTTTGCCAGAGCGAGGTCCATCCCAAAGCTCTCGGGCTGGGTCTCGGCGTGGGACAAACAGCACGGCCTGGTCTGGTTTACCTGATCCGTACATCACCAGTGCACTATCCGGCTCCATAATTCCTGTCAGGTACAGGAAGTCCTGGTTCTGGTGGAACGGGTAAGGGATGTCATTGCTCATGTAGCGAATGGGATGCGATAGGACGATGACAATGTGGGAGGAGTTTGAAGAGGCTCCAGAACCTGTTTGTCGCTCTGCCTGAATCTCAATCAGAGACGCTAAACGCTGCCGACGAAGCTCATACTCTGTCTGAGTGAGACCTGGCGTTACCTCACCTGTAAAAGGAAGACATTCACTAAGTCAATAAACAACTAGAAGCAGAGCATTTTACTCCCATATAATGACTTTTATTAGTAAAATACCACATTTAATAGCATGCTTTTACTCTAGTCACTTCATAACTTCATTCTGTGAGATGATTCCATAGTCGTGTCAATATTAGCAAAGACTATAGAATACACAAGACATGTCACTCATATCTTTTTCAATGGGGAAAAGTGTAACCGTCAATTTGGTAAATAAAGCCCCGCCTACTATTTCAGGAGCCAATCATCGATCGCTATATGGCGAATACACCTTCTAGTACAGGAGCCAATCATCGATCCCTATAGACTGACGATTCTCCAGGGGAGGGGCTTGGAAGAGACATGAGTTTTTGCAGATTTTGTGTGATTTAGATGTTTAGAAATGAAACTAAACAGACAGTTGTTGTTTAATTTTATTGGTGATTCCTATATAAAATTCAACGGTAAGCTTGGCAAGCAGTTTTGGAGTCTGATGTTTCCCCATTCAGACAGAATACCTGAGCATACAGATGTGATTCAAAGATGGCTGCCGAAGGAAATGACTTGCCGTAAAGGGACTTTGTTATTAGTCACTTTGAGTCAAAGAAAGAGATAAATCTTCTGTTAATTCAACCACTGCTATGAGAGTTTTTTCTTCTTGGGTGTTTGGAGTTTCAGAGCAAGAGTGCCTTCTGAAAGGTATTTACTATTGATCATGGAACTGATGCCTTTAAATGGTGTATAAAATATTATCACGATATTGGCCTAAGCTACAATAAACTTACTTTAAGAGGTGTAATAATCAAAAAATACTTTATTGTTCCTACATGTAATTGCAAAAGAATTATACTTTATAACCATTTACAATGAAGTCTCATTAGTAAATTAGTCAAATAAAATGAGGTAATGTTTTCAAATCAACAGCTAGAAAAGGCCAGATATTATGGTTACTGTTTATTAGTTTAAAAAATAAAACAGAATTGTACTAGTTAGTTTGGTGTAGTCCTGAAAAAAGGTGGTGTACTATAACCCACCCAACCCAAATTTTAAATAAATGCAGGCAAAGAAACAACGAAAGTCAATGTTTCTTTGATTTATTAGCAATATATTTATTTATTTAACATCGGTTACCTGTAATTATTGACTTCCACAGAAGGAAAAACAAATACTATGGAAGTCAGTGGTTATAGGTTTCCAACTTTTTTCAAAATATCTTCTTTTGTGTTCAACAGAATAAAAAAGACAAACTGGTTTGGAACAAGTAAAGGTTGAGTAAATTATGACAGTTTTCATTTTTTTGGGGTGAGGTGAACCATCCATTTAAAGGAAAAATATTTAAACAAATTTATTCGTTTTAAAGGAGATGCTTATTGTCTAATCCTGTTCAATGATTGACTATTAGCTTAGCTAATAGTGCCCCCAGCACACCCGTAGATTGGCTGAATATATTAAGCTGTGGTAAAACCCAACTGTTTAACTCTAGGGCACTTGTAAAACGTGTCTATTTAAAAAAAAAGAAGTTTGAATTCATTTTAATACTGTACAAAAAATTATTTCAAGACAGCTATATCAAGTTGTCACGGATTGGTCAGGCTCTCACGATCCCCACTCACGAAGATCACCATCACCTGACTTCTAATGAGCACACAGCTGCATCACATTCACGAGCACCAGATAAAAGCACAGCACTCCAGTCGCTCATTGTCCGGGCTCGTCTCGACGAAAGCGGACAACTGAGCGACCACTCAGCGTAGTCATCCTCAGCTAAAACAAACGCTTTACTTACCTGTTCTCTTTGTATTCCTCCTAGTCTTCCTGGTCCACCCGAATCGTCCTGTCTTCCAGTCCTTCCAAGTCTGTGTCATCCTCTGTCAGCTGTATCTGGTGTGTGCTGTCCATCCTCGTGTATTCCTGTTACCCAGCCACGGAGGAAAAGACCCCAACATCATTCCTGATCCTCCTGGCTATCCTTCATGTGCTCCTTGTTGTCATTTAATAAACACCCTAACGTTTCCTTACCTCTGTCTCCTGTCCGCTTCATAACAGAAGCCCGGACCAATAACGACGACAACATGAGCACCCCCGATCACTTTCAAGAGCTGGTGGACCAGTTGAAGCGGATTCTACAGCCACCAGCTCCACTTTCCAACGCACCACCAGCACCGAGCACTTCCGCCTCCACAGTTTCTTCTTCGGCCCTTCCTTCCAGTCCCATGGCCCGACCAGCGCCCTACTCAGGCGGAGCGGGGGAGTGCAATGGTTTTCTGTTACAATGTTCCCTCATATTCGAAATGCAACCTTCTCTATATCCCACAGATAAGTCAAAGATCGCCTACATCGTATCACTACTCTCTGGGCCTGCACTTAAATGGGCTGAGACGATCTGGAACCAAGCCGGGCCGGTCATGAATTCCATCACTACCTTCACGGAGTATTTCAAAGAGGTGTTTGGACGTTCTGATGGGGAAGTAGCCGCTGGAGAGCAGCTGTATCATCTAAAGCAAGGTACTCTATCTACACAGGAATATGCTCTCCGGTTTCGCACTCTAGCAGCTGCAAGTGGATGGAATGAGAGATCGTTGTTGACCACGTACCGGCTCGGCTTGGAACCCACTCTCCGAATCCAGCTGGCCACATTAGATGATACTATGGGTCTGGAGAGATTCATCCAACATTCTCTCCGATGTTCCGATCGTCTCCGTTCCTATCAACAGGACACCATCACCCCCCTCGTCTGCACTCCTCCAATCGCCTGAGTCAACAGCCTCTCCAGAACCAGAACCCATGATAATAGAGTCTGGAAGACTGACATCAGCGGAACGACAGAGGAGGCTGACCCGGGGTCTGTGTCTATACTGCGGTGTCAGTGGACACACCCGTATGGAGTGTCCCCTTCGTCCCATTCGGACTTCAGTGAGTGTATTCAGTACGAATATTGAACAATGTAAACCACTTACTACCACCGTACAAATAACTACTGCCTCTATTTCTCTCCTTGTCACAGCCCTCATCGACTCCGGGTCAGCAGGGAACTTCATCTCCCAATCCCTCTGTCGTCAACTCCACCTACGTACTGAGGCGTCCTCGCATATATACCAGATACAACCGATAACCCAGTGCACTCGATCTTCGACCCGTATCCATCGACAATGCGAAGACATCCTTCTTCAAGTGGGGTTGTTACATCAAGAGAGGATTCAATTTCTGGTTCTGGAGGGTGCAAATATGGACATCATTCTAGGGCGCCCGTGGCTGGTGAAGCACGATCCCATCATCTCTTGGGGTACAGGAGAGATAAAGAAATGGGGATCTGGATGTACACCTACCTGTTTTCCAAATCTCCCTCTTCAAGGTCGGAACCCCATTTCTTTGTTTACAACATCGGTCGAGAGTCCTCCTGAGAAGCAGTCTATCCACATTCCTAAGGAGTACAGCTCCTTTCATGATGTCTTCTGCCCCAAGAGAGCTTCCCAGCTACCGCCGCATCGGCCATGGGACTGCGCGATCGACCTAGTTCCAGATGCCCAGTTGCCAAGAGGTAGGATCTACCCGCTCTCGCTTCCAGAGAATCAGGCAATGGAAGATTACATAAGGGAGGCTCTGAGTCAGGGGTACATACGTCACTCAAAATCACCAGCCGCCTCAAGCTTCTTCTTTGTGGCCAAGAAGGACGGAGGGCTGCGTCCATGCATCGACTACAGGGTCCTAAATAACGGTACAGTAAAATACCGATATCCCCTTCCTCTGGTACCAGCCGCTTTGGAACAGCTCCGAGAAGCTAAAGTCTTCACTAAATTGGACCTCCGCAGCGCGTATAATCTGATAAGAATACGTGAGGGGGACCAATGGAAGACAGCATTCGTGACCCCTACTGGCCACTATGAATATGAGGTCATGCCTTACGGTCTGGTCAACGCCCCCTCCGTATTCCAAAACTTCATTCATGAAGTCCTCCGGGAGTTTCTTCACCACTTTGTAATAGTGTACATAGATGACATCCTCATTTACTCCCGGAGTGAGGCCGAACATCGCCAACACGTTGCGGAGGTCCTACACACATTGAGAGAACATCACCTCTACCTCAAAGCGGAGAAATGCTCATTCCACCAGAAGTCGATTCATTTCTTGGGATACATCATTGACCAAACCGGTATACGTATGGATGGGAAGAAAATTGAGGCTGTTCTATCCTGGTCAGAACCCACTTCCATTAAGGAGCTCCAGAGGTTTCTTGGGTTTGCTAACTTTTATAGACGGTTTATCAAGGACTACAGCAGGATTACATCACCTCTCACTAATCTCCTCAAGGGTAAACCCAAAGGACTGGAGTGGACCAAAGAAGCAGCCGCAGCCTTCCGCCTTCTTAAGAAGGAGTTCACAAGGGCCCCACTCCTGACTCATCCTGACCCAAATCTTCCTTTCGTGGTGGAAGTGGACGCATCCACCACCGGCGTCGGGGCAGTATTATCCCAACATCATGATACACCGCCCCGACTGCATCCCTGTGCCTATTTCTCTCGGAAGTTGAGCCCGGCGGAGCAGAATTACAGCATAGGAGACAGGGAGCTTCTAGCAATCAAGCTAGCCTTGGAGGAGTGGCGTCACTGGTTGGAGGGAGCCAAACATCCGTTCCAGGTGATCACAGATCACAAAAACCTCCAATATATCAAAGAGGCCAAGAGACTATGTCCACGTCAAGCCAGATGGTCACTTTTCTTCTCACGTTTTGATTTCTCCATTTCCTATCGTCCAGGACCCAAGAATCTAAGAGCAGACGCTCTCTCTCGTTTACACGAGCATCACGATCATGAAGAACTCCCAACGAAGATTCTTCCCGAACACATCTCCATTTGTCCGATCACCTGGAACGCTCCTCCAGTCGTTGCCACTCCGGAAGCCCCTGCTCCGCCGGGATGCCCTCCTCATCGGCAGTTCATACCACCTGAACACCGGGTAGATCTGATCCACTCCTTACATACCTCGCTAGGCACTGGACATCCAGGGATCAACAATACTCTCTCGCTAGTATCCCAACGATTCTGGTGGCCAAACATGGCAAGGGATGTGAGGCAATATGTTCAGGGCTGTAAGGACTGTGCCCAATCCAAGAGCCCACGTCATCTACCCGCTGGAAAGCTCCATCCCTTGCCGATTCCGAACCGTCCCTGGTCACACCTAGGAGTGGACTTTATCACTGACCTCCCCTCGTCAGAAGGTAATACCTGTATTCTAGTCATCGTAGATAGATTCTCAAAGTTTGTCAAACTAATCCCTCTGAAAGGTCTTCCCACAGCCTTTGAAACAGCCGACAATATCTTTAATCAAGTCTTCAGGTCATTTGGTATTCCAGAAGATATTGTGTCGGACAGAGGTCCACAGTTCATCTCACGTCTATGGAAAGCCTTCTTCAAGCTCCTAGGTGTGGCCGTCAGCCTCTCTTCTGGATATCATCCCCAAACCAACGGGCAGACAGAGAGGAAGATTCAGGAGGTGGGACGGTTCCTGAGGACCTTCTGCAGTGGTCACCAGAGCTCCTGGAGCCAGTATTTGGGCTGGGCAGAATATGCCCAAAATTCACTGCGGCAACCCTCCACCGGACTCACGCCATTCCAGTGCGTCCTGGGCTTCCAACCACCGCTCTTTCCCTGGGATGGCGAACCATCTGATGTCCCCGCAGTGGATCACTGGTTCCGGGAGAGCGAGAGAGTCTGGGACGAGGCTCATCAACATCTGCAGAGGGCAGTCCGTCGAAGCAAGGTAACCGCCGATAGAAGAAGGTCTGAAGAACCCAGATACACACCCGGACAAAAGGTGTGGCTATCCACCCGGGACATACGCATGCGACTGCCCTCTCGCAAGTTAAGTCCCCGATTTGTTGGTCCCTTCACCATCGTGGAACAGGTTAACCCCGTCACCTACAAACTACAATTACCCTCTCACTACCGTATTCACCCTACATTCCACGTATCACTCCTGAAACCCTATCACGATCCTGTTCTTCCCTCCACAGAGCCTGACCACGAAGAGGAACCCCCTCCTCCACTGCTCCTAGAAGAAGGAGCCGTCTACGCAGTGAAGGAGATCTTGCGTTCCCGACGTCGTGGTGGCCAGTTGGAGTACCTGGTGGACTGGGAAGGGTACGGCCCCGAAGAAAGGACATGGGTTCCCAGAGCTGATATTCTCGATCCTAGTCTCATGGTGGAGTTTCATGAGAGCCACCCTGAGTTCCCAGCGCCTAGAGGCAGAGGGAGACCACCACGGCGTCGGAGGTGTCGGCCCTCAGGAGCGGGCCCTGGGGAGGGGGGTACTGTCACGGATTGGTCAGGCTCTCACGATCCCCACTCACGAAGATCACCATCACCTGACTTCTAATGAGCACACAGCTGCATCACATTCACGAGCACCAGATAAAAGCACAGCACTCCAGTCGCTCATTGTCCGGGCTCGTCTCGACGAAAGCGGACAACTGAGCGACCACTCAGCGTAGTCATCCTCAGCTAAAACAAACGCTTTACTTACCTGTTCTCTTTGTATTCCTCCTAGTCTTCCTGGTCCACCCGAATCGTCCTGTCTTCCAGTCCTTCCAAGTCTGTGTCATCCTCTGTCAGCTGTATCTGGTGTGTGCTGTCCATCCTCGTGTATTCCTGTTACCCAGCCACGGAGGAAAAGACCCCAACATCATTCCTGATCCTCCTGGCTATCCTTCATGTGCTCCTTGTTGTCATTTAATAAACACCCTAACGTTTCCTTACCTCTGTCTCCTGTCCGCTTCATAACACAAGTATTGTATGTTGTTAACATAAACTGTAAATAAAAAAAAACTAAAATAAAATAAATCAGGAAAATAAAAGCAAAAGCACACACAAAAAGACGAAGTACATTTTTTTCCCATGTATTAAAAAACTGCCACCAAAATAGCATAAATATAAACATAAAAAACCACAGGCTAATCATAAGAGGAAATAATTTATAATAAGAACATTATGTTTTACTCTGATGTCACTCTGATACGCACTTAAAATAAGTACATTCGCTAAGTGGTTCTGTCACTGTGTTTAATATAGTTAATGGCACATGCGCTGTAATGCGTTTTATAATCATAGTTAATTTTGAAATAAACAGCGAAATGATGAGGTGAGACATTGGGGTACTCCATGACATTGGGGTACAAGTCATACAAGTGTTTCTGTAGCAATATATGCACTATGCAAATATGCACTATGCAGATATTATAACAATCTATAGATAAACACACACCTTCGCTCTGCACAGCTGTTTCAAACGGTCGTCAGGGGGCGGGGAATGGCACAATTTAAAATGCACCAATTGCAACAAATTAAGATGCGAGTTAAAAAAAAACAAAACTTTTGTCATACAGTTAAGGGGGATGCGAATACACATAAATTATGGGAATCTAATCAGCAAAAGAAAAGAGTATACCCAGGGTATACGCTATTACTATTTATTAAAAAAGTAGGCATTCTGAGTATACCTGCGTATGGCCCCGACTACACCACTGGTTATAAACTACATTTAATAAAACAATTCTAAACTGTAATCACTCCTACTGTAATCACTACTATGATGATTTTAATACGTTATTGTGCATTAAATATTTAATCACTTATCACAAATCAAGATTATTATAAACTATATTAAAAAAACAAATACAGCCAAAACCACATTAATATCTGTGGAACCTAAGTCCTAAAAATACATTGAGGTCTCACTGCATGATATGATGGGCTATGCAACTGAACATTATTTACAACAATATTATCCTTGAACTACAGCATCAGAAAATAGTTCTGGCTGTCATGAACATGCTCAGGAGTACAAGCTTCTTGCTTCATAATAACATATGCAGAGCTGCAAATCCACAAATGAAATCTCAGTTGCACGTGCGGTTTGGAGAACTTTCATTCAGAAAAATTAAACAAACCAGATCAAATAATAAGATTGCACTTCCAATGACTCATTGCGTGAAGGTATCTTCAGCTTTGTGCTTTGATTGAATCCATCATGAATATAATGTTATGCTAGATGTTTTTAATTAGACGTTAGTCTCATCATTAGTATTAGTATAGCTATACGCCTTTTGAGTTCACTGCGTTAACTTTTGTTCCTTTAGATTATGTTCCCTACATCAGTGTTTCCCAACCACGTTCCTGGAGGACCACCAGCTCTGCATATTTTCCATGTCTCCTTAACCAAACACACCTGATTCAGATCATCAGCACATTAGCAGAGACTGTAAGGCCTGTAATAGGTGTGATAGTCAAAGGAGACATCCAAAACATGCAGTGTTGGTGGTCCTCTAGAAACGTGGTTGAGAAACACTGCCCTACAGTTCAGTAATTTTCAATATATATACCTAAGTATACCTAGTATTTTGGATAGACTGAAGAGAATAATTACACTCTATTGTACCTATTAAAACTCTCCTGATCATTCACAATTTAACGAAAGTTACTCCTAAAGGAAAAAGGTGGATATTTAAAAATGATAATCAAAACAAGTAGCATTTAACAAGTACCATTACAACACACAAACCTCTCTCTGTATTGTAAACAAACAGCATCAGCTCAAACGTGGGTTTGTTCCTGTGGATGTGTTATTAATAATGTTCAGTTTCTTGAAATATTTATTTGTGTTTAGTAGCCAACGTATTCATTTTCCTGTTATACATTTATTTTTTTACTCTCAAAGTTCCAGAAGTCACTAACAATTTTTCAGAATTATTTTCTAATAATTCAAAGGGCTGGAGTCAATTATTCAGCTTATACTACAGTTGCCACAAATAACTACATTGTTTGGATGTTGAACTTTAAGACATTTGTAAGGTTTTTGTCCTCAAACCTCTCCTGTATAAAGGATTAGCTTGTGCGTTTCTTCTAAAACTTCTTTTGTGTCTTTCTAGGTTTTTTGTAATATAAATAACTGTAATCATTAGGAATACTGATATAAAACTGTAATGTAGTCAAGAACTTCCTGGATCTACTTTAGATGTGTGTTTATATGAAATCAGTTCCAAACCTTAGAAAGTTTTCAGCCAATCAGAATCAGTCAACAACCCAGTAGCATAAGAAAGGTTTGATTCTGTTGACCTCACATGACAGGAGTTGAAATAAAGTCCAGTGTTGTTGTTTTTTTCGTACCGTGTCTGATGAGGTGAGGATGTGTGTATGGACTGGGCTGACCCAGGTATCTCTGAGGAACTTTCTTTGATTTCCATCCCTCTGTTTTCACAGACACATGCCTGCATGGACACCACACAGACCCTGTAAAAACAAACAAAAAAAAAACATGGCAAACATATTTTGAAATCCACATTATGCCTATTGTTCAATATACATTCACAACTGTTCAAAAGTTTGGGGATGATAATATTTCATGTATTTGTAATTAGGCATGGGCCGGTATAACATTCTGATGCTATGATAACCTTGGATAAAAATATCATGGTATTGTGATCACTGCTCTAAAATAAGTTCTTTTTAAATGTCTTGGTAAAAAAACTAAAGCTTTTTGTCCCCTTTGAACACAAAATATTTTGTTTTGAGAAACATTTAAAATATTTTGGAGCAGTAAACATGTCAGGCTTAATAACTCAAACGAATCATTGACTGTATTCATTAGTTTCAAAAACACTGATGTCTTTACAATTTAAAATGGCATATTTGGATCTCTTTTCTGCTGAAGATACAGTTGACCTAAAAACAAAAAAAGTAAATAAATAATCTTACACATATCGTAGGAACAGTATAGCAGAAAATTCTGGTGGTTTTAAAACTTTTCCCAACCGTGGTATACCTTGAAAACGATTATCATCACATGGCTATTTGTAATTAGTATAGTGCACATTACAGTTGCTTTTATTTGATAAAAACATTCTGTAGATTTGAAAGCAATATTGAAAAACGTTACTTTGATATAATTAAAGAGTCCTTGCAGAATAAAAACAATACATATTTTTAAATTTGTGTAGTGAGCAAATTGAAAATGAAACCCAATAAAACATATAACAGTTTTGGAAAGAATGGCTGAAATATTATTTATGACGAGATACAAAAGATGCATGTCCTTTAACATCAGACAGAAATGAACATTGTTTTCAAAGGTGAGGCAAGTGACTATAGGTTTACGAAGGAAACTCTTTAAAAAAAAAAAAAAAGTTGACTGAAACAGATAATGTAAGATGTGAGGTACAAATGTGCACTTAACATACTTTCTAGACGCATAACAGGCTTAAAAAGAGACATAGAATCAAAAACTAATACAAAAAAATAATAAGGTCAGTGTGAGATTGGGGGGAAAGAGCTTCAGCATTATCTTCCTAGATGCATTGTTTCCAGTGAAGACTTAGAGAAACGTGTTCATGCTTTTATCAGCAGCAGGGTGGATTACTGTAATGGACTCCTCACTGGCCCTCCCAAAAAGACAGTCAGACAGTTGCAGCTCATCCAGAACGCTGCTGCCAGGATTCTGACCAGAACCAGAAAATCAGAGGACATCACACCTGTCCCCAGGTCTTTACACTGGCTCCCAGTTACATTCAGAATAGATTTTAAAGTATTATTACTTGTCTATAAATCACTAAATCGTCTAGGACCTCAATAAATTACAGACATGCTCACTGAACACAAACCTAACAGATCACTCAGATCTTCAGGATCATATAAACTAGAAGTTACAAGAGTTCAGTCAAAGTAGGGTGAATCCACCTTCAGCTACTACGCTCCCCACTGCTGGAATTTTATTCTAGTTTATGTAAAGCACTTTGACTTATCATGGTGTATGACATGTGCTAAATAAACATACTTGCCTTGCTTTCTTATATACATAATTTCACACATCATAAGCGGATATAAACCAGTTATAAACTCAAACAACTCGTTGTATTATATGACAGACCTGACAAAACATGTAAGTATGGTACTAAATCATTACCAGGACTCCAGTAAGATCGAGAAGCGCACTGGACGGCAGCTCTTAGTAAACCGCTACTGGAATGAAACATCGTCGAAAACGCTTTAAATCCCCGGTCAGCTGAACGGATCCGTCTACTTTTAACATGAGGTGGAGTAAGATTGCACAATCGTGCGAATTAAAAACTGCAAACCAAAAGATTAACCTAAAGGTGACATGCTGTAGGAGCCACCACATGTAAGCTCCACTCCTGACTCAACATGCAACTGTAAGCATGATCGCGGGGAAGGTGACAGTGTCACGCCCCATGGAAGACTCTGAGCTCCGATTGGTGGACTGGGAGCGACTGCTGCGCTCTGAATGGACAGCCCTGCTATGACAGCTATTAGGCGACTCTGAATGATGGAGGACCCTTCTTATTCTTTTTTTCTTGAGAAATTCAACAGTTTGATTGATTTCTTAATTCTTTCTATATGTGTTGTTTTATATATTATCCATATATATTAGAAAATTGTCCCTTCTTGCTCTTTAATAAATTTAACAAATATCTGACCAAAAGTCACAAAGATATTTTTAATAATCTGAATTAAAACGCAAATAATAATGTAACAAAAATGTAACCCATGGGCTAAATGATTGCTAAAGTTATATCCATAATAATATGTATGATTTAAATACAAGGAGAAATAACAACAACAAAAAAGGATTGATTAAACCAAATAAAACCTACATAAAACAACAAATAAATGGTTTTAGGAGCACATTTTCTCATAACATCTCGCGCGTTTTACTCTAAAATGAGCGCAATGCCTGAAGGCCCCCTGTTGTTTTGGTTTTGTTATAGTAGCGAGTGCTTTAAATCGCGCCTGCGCAAAACTCGCAGTCTCGCGTTCAGTGAGTCGCGCGTGCAGAGCGAGTTCAATCTCGCGACCCTCAAATCGCTGTTGGGGAAGCGCATTTTAGGGATTTTGCTCTTGCAGGTACAGCGTTTTTGTTTTATTTTATCAACGAATACATAACGATGAAGTCGATTGAACGGACAATTCTAAAAATTAACAAATTGCGCGCTCTCTCTCTTTCTCTCTATCGCATTATTTCCAGAAGCTTCTATGCAGCGCGTGCGTTAATCCCCATACACACCACTAATTACTGATTTACAGCGATGTTGCACACAGTTTGATTGCAGTTTGTTGGTGTAACTGCCGTGCATCATTTATTAATCCAGCGCGCTGATCGAACACGTCATATGACCGGAATAATAAAACACGCTTCCTTGTTTTTCCAGGATTAACGCAGTTTGCTCCGCTTGGGTTTGATTCGTGTGGAAAATGGACCCTCGGAAAGTGACAGAGTTAAAGGCCTTTGTGCAGTTGTGCAATGAGAATCCATCAGTGCTGCATCTGCCAGAGATGAGCTTCTTTAAAACCTGGCTGCTGGGGTCAGTGCCTGTTTTTGATGTGTGTCCTGTGTTTGGTGTTGCTTTCTAGTGTTTTCCTTTGTAATAATTGTAAGTGCGGAATGTGTTGTGTAATAAATATAGTAGGTTTCTGTGCCAAAGTTTGCTGCTTGTGTGAGCAGTCACACCCGCAGCCTGCCTCACATGTGGCTCACGGTTCCATTCCCTTAAAACAAATGAAACTGGAACACACACACACACGAGTAAAGCATTAACTGAATGACCATTAAAATGCTAATATTTTACTTTATTGTAGAATGGGAGCAAATATACCATCACCAACAATGAATGACAGCTCATCATGCAAGGTAGGAAACGAAGTAAATAGTTTTTGGCCATAAAATATGAATTTTAAAAACTGTATTTGAAATGAGGATGTGTAAACTTTAATTTGTGTGTATTATTTTTAAGCATATCAGAAATTGTTTAACTTGATTTATAGAATACACATAAACCCTTTAACTGCATGCTCTACAAAATGGTTGACGTTTTAAATAATGAGTGTTAAAGTCATTTAAAGAATGACTGTTTTAAATGGTTTACACACATAGTATAGTAGGTTTACAATAGTAATCAAAAAAACATAATCCTGTTGCACTACGACACTTGTTTTTTCTACAATAAAACCAAAGTCAAGAAAACAAATGAGAATCTGAAATATTTTATGGCATACTTCAAAAAATCAAGATGATTTAGTATTCAGAACTTTTTCATAGTATATGTATTAACTCTGGTTCTTTTACCATAAACTGACATATCTACCATTTGGTAGAGGTTGATATTTTAAAAGTTATGGGATTTGATGAAAAAAAAAATGCATTGAATGTGGCAACTAGTGACATTAGGAGTTAAGAAATGCCATCCAGTTAATTTTTTTTCTTGGTGGGGCAGTTTAATGGTGTAACGATTTATTCATTAAAGCCTTGTCAGGCACATTTACAACAAAAATCAATAAATTCAGGACACATTAAGAGTTTATGGATCACAATGCAGCACCAGAATACTAATAAATTTTCATTTTACATTTTGCCTTTTATAGTCACTGTACACTATACAATGTACAGTATACAAGTGTGATGAGATTAAGTGCGTCTCACTTCTCAGCGCAAACAAGCAAGTATATCCTTTCAATACGAATCACACTAAAGTTACAGTGGAAAAAACTGTAGAAGATAAACAGTAGTGCAAATCAGGGGATGAGAGGTTTGTAGGATGAGGTGAAAAACAACAGTTCTTAGGTAGAACTATATATATATATATATATATATATATATATATATATATATATATATATATATATATATATATATATATATATATATATATATCACACACACACACACAAGATGTACCATGTAAAAGATAAAATAGTAGTGCAAAATAGGGGATGAGAGGGGGGTGGGGTGAGGCGAGTAAACAATTTCTGAGGTAGAACAAGAGGCATATTCAATATGTAGATGGAAGATGATAAATAGGTTATGAGAGCAATTGAGGTAAAATTGGTTTTATCTTCGCACATTCGTTGAGGGACGACTTGTGACATGCTCCCTATATTGTTTACCATTGTACTTTGAATATTCAGTCTGAAATTGCATGCAAGTATGATTTCAAAACAACATTAGCACTATTTAATTGACTGTAAACAGTCAATTTTGTACTTTGATAGTCATCGGCTGCTGATATGATTTTCCTATTTTGAATTTGAAGACAGTGAATACTTTTCTGAAATTTATATTATTAAAGAGAAAGTCTGAATGTTTGAATATAAAACCAACTTTACCTCCATATCAGAGCGGGGGGTAAACAGTTCAGTCCAGTCCATTTGCTTTTATCTGTTTGTTGGCCTGAAGTTTGTAATCCATTTTAAATGTGTAAGTGTTTGTATTTTTAAGTGTCTTAAATACACTTATTCATCTGTATGTTTTACTATGCACAGGTCAGTATATTTAGTTTTGTTTTACATAAAAATGCCTTGTTCACTAAATGATGCTGAAAAATGTTCACTTTTTAATTGTTTTCATTGAAGTAGGTACTTTTATTTTGTATGCTTTCTGTAAATTGAATGGACACAAATGGGATGTCTGGTATTTTGCATATATATGTAATGTTTATGCTGTTATATTTATTTTGCGTCTTGCAATTATGGAATAAAAATGCAAAGCCTAACAAATATTGAGCTAGTACAGATCTTTATGTGGAATGAATTAAACTTGAAACTAGAATTTTGGATGTTTTTTTAATTATGGTACCAGATGGTTTATACCCCTTAACAAAATGACTGTTCTGGGATGACACATTTTGAAGTTCACCAATATTTCCTTTTTTCTAAAGCAGTTTTAGTCCTATTGGAATCCTATCAGTGAAGTTAAACCAAATACAGCTTCTGAAGTTTAGATCAAACGTTTTTTAAAACCTTAAATTGTTCACCTTTTTTTCCACTCACCTTGCAAATAAATAGTTGGAATGGTTTAAATTTAGAATGAAAAAAACATACATGGTGCCATTGTTTATTTATATTAATGCTAGCTTTTATTTAGTATGCTTTCTGTGCTGCTACTGTGGAGTTTTATGGTGTTAAATTAAAGGCATATTTCACTCAATAATAAAAATTGAGTCACCACTTAACTCCAGTGGTTTCAAATCATTTTGACTTTCTTCTCTTAAACCAGAGGTGCCCAAACTTTTTCTTATGAAGGGCCAAAAACCAAACTTGACTGAGGCCGGTGGGCCGAAGGTAAACAGTTGCCATGGGTAATTTCCTAGTTTATTTAATAATGTTTAGAAATTACTAGAAAACATTGCTTTGTTAACTAATACAGTATTTTTACATTTAATAATGAACTTATTACAATAAAAACAAAAGCTAATTTATTACAGAATTACACAAGTTTTTGGCTTAATTTGCTCACTGATGTCTTCTGCATGGTCCTCTATCCTTCGAGTGACGGTACTTTTTAAAAAGAAATCGGATTAATTTACAACATTTAATTAAAACATTTAATATTAGTTTGCTTTTTGTAGCTCAGCAATAAAACAAACAAAAAAGGTTACGTCAAATTAAAAAATGACGATCTCGGTGTTAAAGATGTTTGTCCCAACACTCTCCATCATACTAACTTCTCTCAGATGGGATGGTGAGCCAAATCAAAGGTTACAATGGGCCAACTTTGGCCTGTGGGCCCTACTTTGGGCACCTCTGAGTTAAACAGTAAAGAAGATATTTTGAAAAATGTTGGAAAACCTCTAACTACTGACTTCCATATATGTAAAAAACAAAACAAAAAAAAAAAACTAAAATCTACAGTGGCTCTTCAGCAGCTACCGGTTTCCAAGATTCTTCAAAATTTCCTTTGTTTTATAACAGAAAAAAAGAAAAATCAAACTTGTTTAGCACAAGTGGAGAATGAGTATTTGATGACAGGATTGTATTTTTTGGGTGAACTGTCCCTTTAACTAAAGCTTGCTGTTGATCTGGGTTTTCATTTGTCTGTAGGGAAGCTGTCCATGTGATGGAGGCGCAAAAAAAGCAGCACCTAAACCCGAACCAGCCCCGCCGTCTGAGAGCGAGGAGAGTGAAATTGGTATGTTGACTCTAATATCTCTTTTAATATCTTCTGTTTGCTCCTCGTATGTCATTTTGATATGCTGTCGCTCCGGCCTTTTTGTGGCTTGGTAATAGCTCTGATCCGTCTGTAAAACTTTTTCCAACTTTTGGTGATTTCACCCATCTCACATTTGTCCTATATATACACTTAGAAAGCAAAAGAAACTGTTATGAGGACAAGTAGTCACTGATGTTTTAGTAACTGTTTGAATTTTACTGCGATTTACTCCTGACATCAGTCAGGCTACTTGACATGTTATAATTTAGCATGACAGTGTTGAACTAAATGTTTTAGGTTAATGGGCCAGTAAAGGTTTATTCTGCATGTCCACAATTTAATCTCAATTGGTAAATTAGTCTCATTTTGGGTTTTAATATTTGCAGACATTTCTGACTGGAGCAAATGTTCATATTTTGTAACTGGTGTTTCTGCTGTCATATGAACTTTTATTTTTTGGTATTAACTTCTCCAGAAATCGACAATGAAGGAGTGATTGAGCCTGACACAGATGATCCTCAAGAGATGGGTGACTTTGAAAACTTGGAGGTGAATAGACTGCTTTTTTATCTTATTGTTTTAATCATTAAAGGGTTTCTATAATGATGCAAATCTAAATTTGGAATAAGGACAGTTTTGAACAACTTTTTTGATCCACTTCGAATGTTGACAAAGATACAGGAATGAATGACTTCACCTGTGCTATTTGACATCTAGTAGATTTTCACTGACTGTCTAAATTCAGTCTTGTTTTAGCCTAGTTGTCTTATTAAAAGCAAAATTACTTTGTAAGTGTCCTCAAACCTTGTACTTTTACAGTTAATAGTTTAAGGGTGGGATTGCAATTCAAAAATACACCAAATATTACTGCAGCAAATTGTGACATTAAGGGGTTCAAAATCAGAATAATACCATGGTCACACTTGAGTTTCAGCATGGAAAATTCTGTTTTATTGTGCTGCGAAAAGCGGTGGGATTAGACAAGATGATTAAACTTTTTTTTTTAAATTTGAGCGTTTTTGTCCATATTTTACATTTCTGCACAAAGGGGTCAATTTTTGATCTTCGATTGTTTTCAGGCAATACACGTGATGCAATTTTGCAGATCAGAGTTCACCAAGCTTGAATTTTGCAAAGCAGCGAACTGTGAAACTTGTTGCACAAGCTTGTGTTTCCGGTCTGACGCATTTGCATGCATATGAATGGAAGTCTAAAGTCGAACGAACAAAAAGTGCAGTGTGACCGCGGCTAAAGTCCTAAAGGCTAAAGTGCGGTAAACCAAAGTAACGTCAAGTGCAAAGAAGGTTTTTGAAGGTTTTGTTGCACAAAATAGGTCAAAAAGAGGATTTGTTCATTTTGTTAGTAAAACTAATATGAGACTAATACGAAAGCAACATCATTAAACCCAAACTGCAGCTATAGGAGCATGCAGTGCTGTGGATAAACGTACCGAAACCTATTTTTATTTTCTTTACCAAAATATTATAAGCGTTTTTTAACAAGCCTCCACAATATATCCTGCTTGCTGATGCCAAATGTCACAAGGTTTTCTCTTAAGAGGACACTGTTTCTGCCTGGAGTTTTACTTTCACAACTTGGCAAACACGAGCACACTCTCAATCTCTGAGCTGAGTGGGAAAAAAGCACTGATGATCTAAAAGCAATTGCAGACGTGTAAATTAGTCTTTAGTGCTCAACTGTTCTACTCTATTCAAATGAATATGTAATACAGCCAGACAGCCGTTTACAGTGTTTGGTGCAACAAAATTCACAATCGGACCTTCTCTGAATCTAAGCAAATGTTTTGATTTTAAATCTGTGCCGTATTACAAGTCAGATCATTTGAATTATTGCGATTTTAATATTTTAGCTTATTCACAATTTTAGCTTATGAGAGAAGAGTTTAAAATTTATCAATTTGTTTAATTTGTCAGTATTTTAATTTATAATATAATAAGACAAATATACTAGGTCTGATAAACCTATTCAATGACCTGACATTGTCTTGATTTGTGTTGGTCAATGTGCAATAATCTTAAATAAAAAATTATATTTCCTTTAACTGGTCATTTTTTTGAGCATATCATTATGCAGCAGGACTAAAACATGACCAAAACTAAAATTCCCAGACGTTTAGTTTTTGGATAACAGGATAGGCCTTTGACACAGGACTGAGACTAAATTAGCATTTAGTTATCTAATCTAGTTTGACCGATTGTGACCCTCAGACATCACCAGCCAAGGTGTTTAATGTGCTCATGTTTCATTATTCACTGAAGACAACATTTCCAGGACTTTGTTATTGGGTTGCTTGTCCAAAAATGTAAACAACAGAAGATTTACTACTGTATGTCTATTTGAGAGTTTGGTAAAGGCTCTAATGTAGCACTCATCTAGTAAAAAGTGAAATTCTACAAATGGCTTGATGGAACCACTTTTTTAATCTCAGGTTACAGAAGAGATGATGGACCAGGCCAATGAGAAGAAGATTGAGGCCATCGATGCGTTAGGAGATGGTGAGCTGTTTTGACATTCTGAAATCTGCAATAATGTAATCATAAACCAGGTTTCCATGCTAATATGAAGTGCTTTTCAAAGTTTGCAAAAAAATAAAATACGCTAAATGCGAATTAGTTACTTTTCAATCAAGTTGTTAGAGCAGCCTACTGTAGAATTGGTAACCTAGTAACCAACAGTAAACAAGCCAAGCATAATGGAGACAGCAGATTAGTCTTGTGGGTGTAATGTTTGCTACTAGGGATGCTCATTTCAGTTAATTTTGCTAACCGACAACCGTCGCTCGTTAATCGAATATTAACGGTTAACTGGTCAGATTAATATTCAATTATTATTAAATTTTTAAAAAGACGCGTCTTTTTTGTGTCTGACACATTAAATATTGCATTTTAAAATACTGATTTATTTTAACATGTGAACATATTAATAACAGAACATAACAGCAGAGCATCTTCACACACCTGCAGTGTTTTCAACAGTATAGAAAAACAGAATAAACTAAATAAAATGAATTAAATAAATAGGCCTGCCCTAAAAAATTTTCACTTAAATGATTTATTTAGATTACAAAATGAAAACACTGACTGAATCCTTTTTAAGAACGGGCATAGGCTGTTTTTCCAATCATGTTTTTGTCTTCCATCAAATAAGAATAGCAGACTACCTCAAATCGCTTGCTCCACGGAAAATATGCATTTATTTAATGCCCGCTGTTATTATTATATCACAAAACCTTACATTTTAAAAGAAATCAATATTTTAAAGATTGTCTTGATATGTGGTTTCCTCTCTCACCCGCGGTTCAAGTGCACGCGCTGTGCGTGATGAAAGACAAAGATGCACGCGCCTATGTTGATTTTTGTTTTTTTTGTAAACAGTTTTGTTGTTTAAATATGATATTGCATTAATTTGCATACATGCTTTATAAGCTGTAAAATGAAAGGTAAAGCCTATTTGTTGTGTTTATGACACAGATCCAGGAGGCTGTCAGAATCATCGCTGTTTGGCATTAACTCGTCTATATCAAACAGCAATATTCTTCTTCCATTTTTGCTTCTTTGGCAAATATGTCTGTAGGCACGTGTGGTTACACGTTACCATCCCGCAAGTTAACAAATGTGTTGCAGTTGCACATTAAGGGGCCAGTTACAGCAAACGTGCTTTTCCGTTCCAAAAACGTGAGGCGCACCACACTGCCTTTTTTGTTGACAAGGAATTTTCTTTTTATGTCACTAGGAAACGACTGAATCAGCCGGGTATTGATTGTGCAAGAGTGTTGTTACAATTGTAATATTTAATAATATTGTGACATACAAGATTTGTAAATTCATACCGCTCTGGATAACTTGAAACTGCGAGCACTAGTCTCTCCTCAGTCTGTAAAAGTTCTCTGTAGTTGTCTTGACAACACAAACACTGCTGCTCTGAAATGAGCTGCGCGCAAAACACTTGCGGCCATTAGTGAACCATTCAAAAGATGCCCCTCTTAATGCAAAAAAAGCCCATTCGATCGGCCCCTTATGCAGCCAAACTCTAAAAATATATGCAATTTTAATTGTTTAACTGATACCATTAATCGGTTACAAATGCACCCTTTTGGTTAACGGTTAATCGATTATTTTGAGCATCCCTATTTGCTACATTACAATTTATTCAGCGAATGTGTTTCCATTATTGGCATTAACTCTTTTCGCACAAGTCCAAAACCAACTCAAGCAAGCATTTCTTTTGCAAAAAAAAATTTTTTTTTTATTATTCAAAATTTGGTATTTTCTTTACTCGTTTCTCAGGTGATACTTCAGAATGTGCATTAGCACAGCACAATGCAAACCCAGCTAATGTTCACATGTCTTTAATTTTGGTAATAATTAAACTTACAGACTAGAGAAAATCTTGGCTACTTCTAAAAAAATCCTAAATGATCTCCTTTCTCAGGTGATCTACAAAAAGCTCTAGACCTCTTCACTGAGGCCATCAAACTCAACCCAAAATTGGCCATTTTGTACGCCAAAAGAGCCAGGTATCAACCAATCCCTTTGGATTTTACCGTTCCGCCTTCTAGTTGGCTGTGTGGTGGATAACCTGTATCCGTTTGTGTCCTAGTGTTTATGTGAAGATGCAGAAACCCAATGCTGCCATCAGAGACTGTGACCGAGCCATCAGCATCAACCCAGACTCTGCCCAGCCGTATAAATGGAGAGGGAAAGCACACAAGTAACAGAATTATGGCTTCGTTTCTGTGGAAAAGCTGGGATTTCTGGCTTGACCCTACATTTCTGTTCTTTTTTGTCTCCTGCTAATGAAAAACATTGGTTCCATAGGTTGCTTGGCCATTGGGAGGATTCTGCTCGAGATTTGGCCATGGCCTGCAAACTGGACTATGATGAAGAGGCCAGTGCCATGCTCAAAGAAGTCCAGCCAAAGGTATCTATGCCAAAGCTTTTGATTGCAGCCCTTCCACAAAGACATCTAAGCTGGTGGAATGATTTTTTTAGAGAATGGTTTGTTGGTACCTTGGAAACCCTCTAAAAAGGCAGGGATTACCAAGATTGTCCCTGCTTGGCCAGTGTCCTGCAGAGTTGAGCTCAAACACACCTGAACAAGCTAATCTAGGTCTTACCAGTGCTGTGTCCCAATTCACATATTATCCATCCTAAATGCTATTTGAAAATCGAATTAGTATGTTGCAAACCATAGTATGCTGAAGAAGAGTATGCTAAAGGTTCCTGGATGGTTTACTAAAAATTTTAAGTGTAGAACCATTCATACTCTAACCGCTGATATTACCCACAATACATTGCGTGTTGGACGTGAATTCGATTGGAGCTACAAATTCCGTTGAAAAGTGTAAATAAATAAACATGATGGACACGCGAGACCAACCGTCAAGTAGAGAGGCTTCGGTAAAGCTGTTTGTATGAGTTAATTAATATCTAGTCAACTAGAATATTTATACCGTGTTGTCTGTGTTATATTTCATCTGCAACAACAATACTGACCTTATATAAAGACGTGTTTGGACATTAACATCTGAATGGATAATTATCCAAAGATCGGAGGAGATTTCTCTGCATGAAAGACGCGTGAATGGTAGATTAACCTGCTGCTGCTTTTCCAATAAGGTAGGACATTAAATATGACAGAAGTGTGGATGATTGAAACTGCTCAGCAACACAACGATCTGTTAATGAGGAAGTGGTATGTCCCAAAGCTTGCATACTCTTATAAATATAGAAATATTTTTCCTTCACAAAAAAGTACATACTTTTAGGGTGTAGTATAAAGAATTGGGACGCAGCATACAGTATGTATACTTGAAGCTTGTTGAGGCAAGTTGGAGCGAAACTCTGCAGGACACTCAAAGACCTCCAGGAGTATGTTCGGTGACCCTGCTATAAAGTGAGTAATTCATTTACCTACAGATAAATGTAGGTTTTAAAATGGTTTGGAAAATGAGTACAATATGATATTATAATAGGGTATTTTAAATGCCAGGCCAGAAAACAGATTTGTAGTCCACCTTTATTGTTTTGGTCATTTTTTTTAAGCATGTGGAAGATGCTACAGTATTCACAAATATCTAATTTGGTCATGTCATTAGCCCATGAACATTTCCTGCTAATTATCAAACTATTTGATAACTGTAACAAGAGGCAATTCAATCATAACTTAATGTTAAAACTGCTATCATGACATTGTTTATCAATATGTGGCTCTTTTTGGATTCTCTGAAGCTGTAGAAATTAAAAATGTAAAACAGGAAATGTATTGGGACTATTGTTTATGTTTACATCCCTCAAAATGGTCTAAAGCTTATGTGAAGATGAAAAACTGCACACAATGTTGCATTTTCAGACCCTTCCTTTTCGACAATAGATAATTTTTGAGGTAAATCTGCTGCGTAATGATTGAAATTATTTCATATTTTTAAAAGACTTCCTGAATGTAGTCTTGACATTTATAATTCATTATATTTGGGTCTTTCATAGACATTTACATTTAGATGTTGTCTACACTATTGTTGTCTATTGGAAGGATCAGAGCTGCCATTTAAGTACAGGGTAGCGATCCTTTGAAATGAATGCGGGACCAAGGTGCAGTGTAGGACTGGCCATCCAGAGCCAGAGATATACACACATATATCTATGATCGGGAAATTTCCCGGTGGTCTGTATGCTAATATTTTTTTAAATTACAAAAATTTATGATTTTGCATCACTTTTCTACATCGATGGATAAGTGACCGCACAGGCATCGCCGACAAAGAGTGTGTGTTTGTGTGCATGCAAATGTATAATCTCCCTCCCTGTTTAATTAGATCTAATTTGTATCCTGAAACACACCACCTCTCCTGCTTTCACTTCTCATTCTAACAGAGGGAGCGATTTGTTTATGAATGAATGAATCTCCGTTATGAATGACTCATTTACTTAGCTTAGTATTTACTTTAAGTTTCTAGCACGGCAGCATCTTGTTGTCATATTTCATTTACATTGTTTGCTTATTTTATTCAACAAAACTAGCACAAGCCTAGTATTTAGTGCGAGTTGGTGCTACTTTGCCTTATGGTCAGTGTGGTAAGAGACTGTATTATCAGAAATACTTGTTTAGCACATTAGCACACAAGTTTGTAACATACAAAATCGTAAAAAACTAAATCTTACCTTTGAAATGTTCTGCCTTTGTGCTTTGTTTGCTCTTTACTACACCCACACACAGCGCTAAAGTCCAGCATCTTCATATTGGCACACTGTCTTGACTAGTGCAGTTGAATGACTTTTGTCCTGGGAGCCCTGTACAAATGTGGCGGCGCTACTGATGCATGCTCAGGGTCCGTATGCAGTATCTAGTGTATATATCTATGTGGGTCTTTTTATTATATAATTTCCTGTGTAACGGTTTTCTTGTTACACATCAGCTATAGCTGTTCCTGCATATTGAATATGCATTTGATTTGATTAATATGCTTATTTGAGGTTAATTTATGTTGAAATTCAATTTTAATGCTTTAAATTAAGATGGGGGTGTCTTGAAGGGATATGAAACTAATAAAATGTGGATATTTACTCACCCTTCACTTGCAGTTTATCTTACAACTGTTTTGGTTGTCAATTTCTCTTTTTTTTTTTATTTAAATGGAGGGTGAGTAAATGATGACAATTTATTTTGGGGTGAATAATGCTTTAAGGTTGCGTCATGGTTGGCAATGGGTAGCACAATCACCTCACAGCAAGAAGGTCGCTGGTTCTAGCCCCGGCTGGGTCAGTTGGCATTTTTGTGTGGAGTTTGCATGTACTCTCCGTGTTTGCGTGGGTTTCCTCTGTATGCTCCAGTTTCCCCCACAAGACATGCGCTATAGGTGAATTGGGTAAGCTAAATTGGCTGTAGTGTGTGTGTGTGTGTGTGTGTGTGAATGAGTGTGTGGGTGTTTCCCAGTGTTGGGTTGTGGCTGGAAGCTGTGTAATACATATGCTGGATGAGTTGATGGTTCATTCCGCTCTGGTAACCCCTGATTAATAAAGGGACTTAGCCAAAAAGAAAATGAATGAGTGAATAATGCTTTAGGGTAAGACTTTAAATTCTACTAAATAATTTAAAGTCACAACTGCTAACAAGATGATTTTGCAAAACAATGGTCAAGTAAGCCTAAGCGCAAAGTAAACAACAAAAAGCAATCTGGAATGCGTCTCATGTGATTTCATGTCTCTCTCACAGGCTAACAAAATTATTGATCACCGGCGCAAATACGAACGCAAGCGCGAAGAACGAGAGATCAGAGCTCGACAGGAACGAGTGAAGAAAGCGAGGGAGGAGCACGAGAGAGCACAGCGGGTAACGAAATCAATCCTTTTACACTGACAGGCATGAATCTGCATTTTCTGCAGTCAGACCTGATCACGTTTGTGTGTGTGTGCAGGAAGAGGAAGCCAGACAACAAGCTGGAGGAGGAGGAGGAGCAGGAGCAGGAGGATTCCCAGGATTCCCAGGTATTCAACTATACATATGTGTACATATACAGGGTGGGCCATTTATATTGGTACACCTTTACAAACTTATTAGGAATTTCACAAGAAAAACAATAGTGTGCTTGGTTTTAAACGCAACTTTATTCTTTCATAAGTTATTTACAAGCCCCCTCACATATATTAATGTGCCACAAACAGAACGTTAATATCACCAACCATTCCCGTTTTATTAAGGTGTATTCCTATAAATGGCCCATCCTGTATATTAGTTAAACCATGTGTTCATAAAGCTGCCATCTGTTCTTCATACCTCGATAAAATGATCTAAGATGGTTTGAAAGATCCTGGATCAGTTTAATCCTGATACCTGAATTGATCTGAGATTGTTTGCTATTTCACATTTTTGAAACGACGATCAGCAATGCTGCTATTGGCTGGCGACAAGACTATAGTGTAATGACATTATCTGATTAATATTCAATTATCAATCATGTGAGCAAAATAACGAAATTCTTAGTTGATACAATAGTTTGTTAAATAATATGCAATTTACTTTCCACATTTGTTGAAGAGTGTACAGGATTTGTACTTTGTCAAGAGTATTTAGCATTGTGTTTAGTTGTACCTTTAGAGTGAATTTTCTATGTGACAGTATTCAAATTTCTTAATCACATGGCTTAGGGCAGAACTGGCTATTTAAATAAAATTTGCATCAAAGTCATTTTGATATTTGAGAAGTGTCTGCATCAAATCGCCTTCATATAAGCTGTCAACATCACCTGCGCATGATTCTATAAACTATTTAATTATTCCTTCACAAAAAAAAATCTCAGTCAGAATACAGTGGTTTCTCGCCAAAACGAGGTTTACGTTTTGCTGCCTCGCAGTTTCACACATTTTTTTTTTTTGTGTGCAATTTGACATGCTTTTTTTGCTACAGCATGTTGTGTTCTGCGTCCTAATTAGCTGTAGACCCTAGACAATCTCCTCCATGCCGTGTCTCCTGTAATACGTGGCCAAATTTAAATCAATCTTTGATCGCTAGCAGAGTGACTCTAGAGTGCTGTACTGTATGTTTGCATGTTTCATGCACAATGTCGACAAAATGTTTTTTACCATCAAAGGCACCTGCGGTAGCACCCAAAATCAGAGAAAGATGCTAACCATCGCAAAATAAGGTGAACTTCTAGACATGCTTAAAGAAGGTAGAAGTTACGCGGCTGTAGGGCGCCATTACGGAATAAATAAATGGAGATCAGACGGTTTTGATCTTTGGTTTTGTTCTGTATTACTGGACTTTTCAATGAAGGTTTGAACTTTGAGTGTTTAAACGAGAGAAAAGTGTAAAAATGTTAACGCCTGTCTGAGAAAATTGTATAAAGTGTGTACTGAGGGGTTTTACAGCCTTAAAACGTCTATAATAATTGTAAAAAATAAGCTACTTCGCGAATTTCACCTGTTGCGGGTTTTTTTTAGAACATAACTCACGCGAATAACGAGGGACCACTGTTATTGCCTTTGTCTAATATCAGACACTCAGAAATCGTACTAAAGCTGGGGCGGCAAGTTCCTATTTCTAAAAGACCCATACTGGTATCTTAAAGGTATATTTTGCTACCTAAAGTGTTGATCAGGGTTCATCAACACTGTTCCTGGAGATCTACCTTCCTACAGAATTCAGCTCCAACCCTGATCAAACACACCTGAACCAATTAATTAGGACCTGAACAGCAGTTGATGTTTACAGACAGGTGTGTTTGATCAGGGTTGCAACTGAAATATGCAGGAAGGTAGATGTCCAGGAACAGGGTTGGTGATCCATGTGTAGATATTAGACTCTAAAACATAAGTCTCAAACTGGATTCCTGGAGGGCTGCAGCTCTGCACAGTTTTGTTCCAACCCTAATCAAACCGCTGATCCAACTTAAGCTGCGGTCACACTGGGCTTTTCCTCCCATAGACTTCCATTCATGCAAACGCAAATGCGTCAGACCGGAAACGCAAGGTCATGCATCAAGTGTCGCATGTCGCTGCGTTGGAAAGTTCAAGCTTGGTGAACTCTGACCTGCGAAATCGCATCACTTGACTGCGTGAGACCAATCGAGCATCAAAACATGACCTCTCTGGACAGAAATTTAAAACATGGAGCGATCGCTTGCTTTTTTACTGTTTAATCATCTTGTTTAATTCCGCCCCTTTTCGCAGTGCCGTACGACAGAATTTCGCACACTCAAAGCCCAGTGTGACCGCAGCTTTATCAAGGTGTTTTAAACTACTAGAGACTATTAAGCAGGTGTGAGTTAGAGGTGGTTGGAGCTAAACTATGCAGAGCTGCGGCCCTCCAGGAATTAAATTGGAGACCACTGATCTAAAATGTACAAATGTTCTCTTTTAACCCCTTAAGAAGGTTTCCACCCCGTGACCTTTGTTTTGGAGTATTTCTCTATACCTTTATTTCGCAGTTGATTTATTAACAAAAAAATCTAAACTAGTTTTACAGTATGGTTAATTTGCCCAATTGAATACAATGAAATATTTCTTCTAAGAAAATGTCAGTACTTTCAGCTTCACCTTTCTTTAAAATGACAATCTAAACCTCTGTTTATATAAAATAAGCTGCTCCAGAGCAGGTTTGAGTTACAGAAGAATAAAACTATCTTGGATCATGTCAAATCATCAACCATCAAATCCAGCTTAGAGCCCTGCACGGGCCTTAAATGTAAGCCCTAGCCTGGCCCTGGCCCGAGACGCACCGGCTACAGCCCTGCCCTGGTCTAACAGCTTATCAATTTTCGGCCCGAGTCCAACCCGAAGCCTGTCTTTTTTCCGCCAAACAGCTTATTCTGCTTATTTATTATTACAGCCATTAAAATAGACCAGATTTATATTTAATAGAAAGTCGTTTCTTTTTTTTTGTCAGAATAATTTAGAGAAATGTTTAGAGTTTTTTTTTTTGTAATGTAAGTTTTAGTTGTTGTTGTTTTTTTAAGTGACATCTATATGCAAGCAGTATGTGGTCCACAGTGAGTTTGCTCAATTTACAAGTTAACTAGTTGGCCCATCATTTAAAGTTGTCGCTATTTGAAAAGTTGACCAGAAGTTTGCCTTTCCTCTAGTGTTTTTTTTTACCGTTTTAAGTACGCTATTGGCAGTTTTTCTCTTTATGTTCTCCATTGCACGTGGCTGGAAATCTCTATGCACAAGGCATCACTGGCACTTCCGGACCGCACATATTAGATCTCATTAAACCTTTTATAATTATTATTTTTATTGTTTTTTGTAAAGCAGGCCCGAAGCCCGATATGCATGCTAGCTATGACGTGAAAATTGGCCCGAAGCCCGGACCTAGGGGCAAAAAAAAAAAAGTCTGGCTCAGGCTAAAATCTGGCCTAAATGAGTAATCCACGTATGGAGAACATACAATATGGAGACCAAAATGTTTGTAACTTAATATTTTGCGAGATTCCTGCAGTAACAGATTGAGATATGAGTGGCAGAATTTGTCATCTGTCCTCTTGTGCAGTGCTGGCAGCTGATGTTGTTTTGTGCTTCTTCAGGAGGTGCCGGTTTTCCAGGTGGAATGCCTGGATTTAACAACCTGTTTAATGACCCAGAGGTCCTCATGGCTATGCAGGTAAAGTTAACCATATCATAACCATGTCTAAATCTCTCTCTCTCTCTATACACCACTAATTAAGGCACAATCCAAGTCATTTGTCATTTGTTTCTCATTCGTCAACTGCTCCAGAGATATTCAACTTAAGAAACTACTGTACACTAAATCTTTTGGGGTAAATGTTCAATGTTTTACTAAACATAAGTCAAAACAGTTCACTTTAACGGAGAGTTCATCCAAAACTGAAAGTTCCAAACCTGTTTGTCTTTATGTTGAAAACAAGATGAGATATTCTGGAGAAAGCTGGAAACCAGTGACTTCTATAGTAGGAAAAACAAATACTATGGAAGTCAGTGGCTACATGTTTATAGCTTTCTACAAAATATCTTCCTTTGTGTTCTACAAATTAAAGAAACTGAAAGGTTTGGAAGCACTTGAGGGTGAGTAAATGGTAAGATAAATCACCATTTTGGGGTGAACTATCCCTTTAAATGCTTTTACTAGAGTAAACTCATACACTAAAAGCATCTCACACAAAGATTCGTCTGAAAGCCAACAAATAAATAATGTATTGAATAAAAAAACCTACCAAGCCCTGTCACATAAGTCCAGATTAAACCCTATTAAATCAGCTACATTTCTTACCTTTTTTTTCTTTGGCCAAATTCCATTTTACCTGCTAAAATTCATTTATCCGGTTAAATTTTTGTCTGTATTTTTCTCTGCTCTTTCAATAGTTAAATGACGTCGAAGTAATTCAAAGGCATGTCTTATTCATGTAACATTCCAGAGCATCTCGGCTCGCTGTAATCTCTTCATGATGCTAAATTGTTAATGCATTGTCATTTTTCCAGGACCCAGAGGTGATGGCGGCGTTCCAGGATGTGGCGCAAAACCCTGCCAACATCGCCAAGTACCAGAGCAACCCGAAAATCATGGCCCTGATCAACAAACTCAGCTCCAAGTTTGCCGGCCCTCAGCCCTAAACCATAATAATAATAATAATAATGGCAGAAAGAATTCATGTCTAGTTCCAATACTCTGCTGTAGCTTTTTCTCACGGAGTTTCTTGCCGTAATTTACCAACAGCACTTAGCTGGAGATACTGACCTTTTACAAAACCAGAAGAAACTATGAAAGAGTATCGGAACAAGGCCAGAGAGATGGGGAGGGGTGTTGCTTGAGTGACGCATGAAATTACAATCGAGTTTATTTTCTAAACGTTTTGTTGGGTATGAAGTATTTTTGTGGGCTTCGCCGAGCTCAACATATTTAGCACTTGATTCTGGATTGGAGAGACTGTTCTAGCTGGATTTAACAAAAGCAGCCAATCATTCCTGACGTTTGGTCTTATTAATCATCACCTTTGTTTAGCCTGTGTTTCGTGGTCTTCAACACTGGACTGGAGATCTGCTCTGATGTTGGTTTTCTTGCTGCAGATTGATCTAGTCTAGTGGGAAGGTCTGTGTTCAGCTCAAGACTGGGTCAAGACTAAATTCCCTTTTTTTTGTTTTTTTTTTGTTTTTTGGTCTTAGTCATTCACTTCCTGGGATTCCCTTTAAGGGTTTTTCATTATTATTTTTTTATATATTATTATTATTATTATTCCTCTCCCTCTGTGTAATCTGACATTGTTTTCTCAATTCATTGTTCGTCTCTCGTCAACGCAAAAACATTTAATTCAATCATAATCAACTTTCTCATCGTGGCAAATGTGCATCTTATAGAATTTCATGATGATTTGATTCAATAAACATTTTGGTTGTTGCAAAGGTTAAATGTGTTTATTAACTGTGTTTATTTAAATTGGTATTCAATGACTTCCATTGTGGTATTTTATCCTACTGTTGAAGATAATGTTTACCAGTTTACAACATTCTTCAAAAAACGAGAACAAAACTTTTAACGGGTCTTAACTGCAATGCAAACTGAGGCCCATTACCAGATTTTGTCCTGTCAGGTTCTACGATATTTTATATGAATATATATATATATATATATATATATATATATATATATATATATATATATATATATATATATATATATATATATATATATTTATTCTGTTATAATGCAACCAGAGCTCAAATAGGATTTCTGTACATTTGACTGCAGCCTTCCATAATTCAAAGCCTTAAATAGATATTATTACTTTACATGCACTGCTAAAATGTAAGACTTCCCTTGGTATTTTTTTTCCCAATAAAAATTTCTAAGTATTTCAAAAATCAAGATGTGTACTTGAGATACTACAAATCTTGTAACAAGTAAACGATTAAGCTTAAAAGGGCAAATCTGTTCATTTCAATAATGTCATCTTGTAATAAGGGGCCTAACAGCTCTTATTTAATGCTGTTTATTTAACCCTTAAATTTATAATATATATGATATCTTGTTTTAGCAACACTTCAAAATATTAAGTCACTGTCTGCTCCTTATACATATATACATAGTGAACATTATTGGCGTATTGTGTTTCCTTCTAATCATTTATTACATCTTTGATTTTTAAAAGACTTTAACTTTCATGGACATATGAAATATGTCCATGATATGAATACTATTATCATCAGAGGACTTAATATCTCCATTTAGAAAGAATTTATAATGTTAGCTGGATTGGGATGATTCTGCAGTGGGAGTGCATCTCCATAAAATCTAATCTATTAACTTTTTGGGGTCCCCCAAACACGTTTTCGTTGTGGTCTGTGCTATTTGCAGTGCATTTCTGTATTTGCATGTGTTGAGTATTTTCATGCAAAATAATCTATAAATACAATAAAAAGATACGATTGAAAAAGTGTTTTATCATTTAGAGTGCTGAGTATTCAAGTACAGTAAATGAATGACAGAAATAAAATTCAGTAAGATTAAACATAGTTAAGGACACAAATGGATCAATTTCTTATACCTGAATGCTTTTAAAATCATTATACAATCACAGGCATCAAAAACAACGCAAATGATAAACACAAACTCAACACTGCACATATCCTGCGATGTGACTGTTGCGAATGATCACATTGCAATATCAATGGGGAAACGATATATTGTGCAGCCCTACTGTCTATTACCATGGACATCCTAGAAAAACATGCCTTTTAGGAAAATATTCAAAATGAAAGAAATTCTGACCTTTCATACAAGTTAAAAATCAACATTTCCAAAACCGAGTGAGTAGCAAATCTGAGCTCACAGATACATAGCCAGAAGCAAAATGCAGTTTATATGAACAACTAAAACCCAAACATGAAAATTATTCTCTCTTTGGTAGAGTAGAACAGATGAAAATAAGACAACACTTACCTTTTGCCAGTGACATGAGTACACAGGAAGCCAAACTCAGCTTCTGGAGGAGCACGGTCAGTTTCAATCCTAATCAAACACACCTGATCCTGATAATCAGGTCCTTCCCCATTACTAAGCACTTCTTTTAAACATGTGCACTGATCTAAACCTGCTTCCCTCAGTTTGGTTGTTTTGTTTTTAATCAGAACTCAAAAAGTTTGGCTTAATGATCAAACAAATCTGACAAAACTTGATTTAGAGGGAATTTATTGATCATTTTCATCACTGAATCCTGCACACAGCACAGAAATAAAAATAAAAACATCACTAGTATAACAATTCCAATGTAGACCGCAGTTGGTCTTCAACAGGGGGAAACTGTGATGGTGGTCAGGAAAGGAAATTTTGGAAGGGAACACAAACAAGGATCTGCAGATACACTTCTAATGGCCATACCTGAAAAACAGCAACAACACACGTATGAATATTTACAACCAGAAAGAGACAGGTAGCAGGAAAAAAGCTTTAAAATCTTAAGAAATGTTTCAATAACGATTATTAGTATCTGTATTTAATCAAAATTTACAATGTTTATTTTGCTAGGCCACACTGAGGCTGCGCTAAAGCGAACAATTAATTCATAGGTCTCAAACTCAATTGACCCTTCGCTAAGCCACACCCAAAATCCACCACACAACAATCATGGCCTAGCAACCGTAGTTACGTGCAGAAGGTCTGTCAAGCTTTCGAGCGAGGGAAACAAGCCAAAGCGGTGTGCTTATGGATTGTGCAAATTTGATACCTGGTATCCTAAAAGTTTGGATGGGGTGGTGGAATTTTTTTTTTTATTTAAGAAATGACAGCACTACAACACCTGCACACGTAATCATATGTCATCATGATCTCTTGCCTCATATGAGATCGACGATAGCGACTGCTGTAGTTATTCCAGTTGTGTTCTTTTTTTGGTATTTATCTTCGAGTGACAATGACTATGGTTACATGGACATCAGTAATCGAATTATTTGCCTTAATCTAATTAAGAAAATAATAAGATTAAGGCGTTTACATGAGTTGCTTTTTGAATGTTCCTTTCATGATCCCGTTTTACATGTTAAAGCACATACTTAGATTAACTCATTGCGTCACCACACTATCCGTATTTCCTCCAAATTTGGGTGTTTCATTATTAATTTGTCCACTTTAACTGCAGTTTGTCACTTTCACTTTGATTCGGGCATGACCCCCTGTGACAAACGAGATATTGGATGCAACTATAAACTGCTGGAAGAATGTTGTTTTAATGGAAGTTCAAACCGCATGGTGAATGGAAGAAAAAAACCTCTGCATTTCACGATACAGGTGTCTGTGGTCTGCACTGACTCGGCAGGCGCAAAGAGTGTCAAACCGCAGTGTGTGTGGACTATCCTGCCACAAAACACGGCGAAAAGCCCTACATGACGGTAATAGTTTGATTAAGGTGTTTACATGTCTGTACTGCACTTCAATAATGTGACTTAAATCGGCATACTCCACACGCCTTAATTCGATTTCTCTTTAGTTCGATTATGACCTTAATCTGATTAATCAAAAATCGCTATTTACATGGTCGACTCTTAATCAGAGTATTGTCTTAATCGCATTAAAATCGAATTATTGGTGTCCATGTAAATATAGTCAATGTTGTGGGACTGCTATACAGGAGTTATTATTATGGATTATAGACAGCGAAATTGAACACCTTGATTAGTTGGATCAGCTGTGTTTGAATAGGGTTGGACAAAACTGCAGAGCTGTGGCCCTCCAGGAATTGAGTTTGAGATCAATCCCTTACATAAAGCTTGTGAATTTGACTTGATTTGAATGAAGAATCAAAAAGACTCACTTCTGAAACTCCCACTCTCTGTTGTCCAGTGGACACACTTGTCTGGTCTTCAGCCAGCGGGAGATGCAGTGGAAATGAAACGCGTGCTGCAGACACACACAGAAACAAACACACCAGCATTACACCAGCACCAAAAAAACCCAGAGCTCAAAGTGTGTGTGATTATACTCACATTGCAGACTCCCCAGGCCACCGTACACTCCTCTGAGGTGGCAGAAGCCTGATTGGCCTGACACTCAATACCTGAAGCAAACATAAGTTGCAGATTAACTTCCCAAAGTGGGGGTTAAACTTTCTGACACCTTTACGGCACTCACATACATTAAAAATACACAAGGCTACAATTGAGCATGGATGAAGGTCTCAGAGTAGTGTTCTCCAAAATTAAACGATGAATAGATTTGGGCCTACTGGTATGTGTGCAAGGTTTATATATTCACCACCTCAGAGAAAATTGGGGGTCGTGAGTCACTGGCATTGTTATTTTGGGGGTCGTGGGCTGAAAATATTTGGGAATCCCTGATCTAGACTAAACCTAAAACACTAAAGCTGCCATTATACTTACAGAGGTCCATAATGTGATTTCTGCAGATGGCACAGTTGTCCACCACAATGTCCCATGCCCACAGAGCCACAGCGTTCCACTGCAAGACAAACAGAGTTTATAATCATAATCTTTATTAAAATGCTAACAGCACCTTTACTCTAATGATGCATATACAAACACAAACTAAGCCTAAATATCCTCCACCAATGAGCAGCTTTCTCTCAGTTGTACATCATAATGGGAGAAAACAGAGGCCTGCAGCCATAACTCTTGTAACAAAATGAACATGGTGAAAATATGCTGTGAAAACAGAATGCGATTAAAACAGAAGTATATCTAAATTCCAACAGTGCACTGCGATCGTTTTGAATCCAGATTACATTCATACCATTCAGAGTCCACAAATGTTCAGATTGAGAATCTGCAAACCACCTACGATATTCCACAAAAAATACCATATATTCAGAAAGAGTTTATGACGCCTAAAACTGTCGGAATTGAACATTGAGAATAAGTTTGCAACACCTGACACTGTTGGAAACAAATATTTGGAGTTTGCAATGCTAGAAACTGTTAAAAATCAAGCATTTGGAAGGAGTTTTCAAAGGCTGACACCGTTGGAATCAATATGAAATGAAATAACATTAGGTATAACATCTGTCTATGACAATTACACATGTCCGAACCTAGCTTTTAAAAAGGATGCAGACAATATATTGTACATTGTATATACTCATAGAATGTTTTAATTCTGTGTGTAATATGTGAAATTCTCTAAAATGTTTGCATCGATTTTTGAGGGAGGAAAAGCCGTTTAAAATGGAATGTTCAGAAGCTCACTATGGTGACTAAAAATGACGGATTCGAACGTTTGGAACACGTCTATGACGTCTACAAATAATCGAGTAGAACGTTCGGAATATGTCTGTGAATCTCAAACGGTTAGACTCGAATGTACTGTAAGCGGCTGCAGTGTCCACACTTCTAGCCTAAAAAATCCCATAGGTCTGGGAATGATCCGCGCTGTATTTCTGTAACGGCCTACTTCAATAATCTCTGGGATTACGCTGCAGAATTTACCGGAGTTCAAATAAGAAGCACAATGGGCGAGCATGTAACACCTTTTTACTTGACATTACATTGTACTCATTTTTGTGACACTGCATGAGGCTTTTGTAAACATGAAAAGCACAGAGGCCGGTGATTAAAACGATGATGTGAAAGAGCAGCGCTGCTAATGCTAACCGGGTTTAACACACCGCAGTGAAAGAATTATTTTTATTTTAAAGTGAGTAAACAGACGTGAACATATAGTTGACAGCAATAATTAACGTGAACTTCTCATTTACTTACCTTTTTCACTTCAAACCGCTTTTTACTGGCTCCGCTGTTGGCTCCACTTGGGGTGTCCACATCCATCGCGGCCGCCATGTTTGCTAATGTCTGAAGATCTCGCGAGAACGAGTGCCATCGAATAGCTACTCAGTTTATAGTCTTATACACGTAAAATGATTGAATTAAAGCAATTGTCTGTAGTGTGATGTTTTTAATATTACTCATATTAAAATATTTTCAATCCGGTTCAATCAGACACAATCTAGTCCACATTATAGTCGAGTTGAAAAACTTAGGTTCCACCGAGATTTGAACTCGGATCGCTGGATTCAGAGTCCAGAGTGCTAACCATTACACCATGGAACCTCTTGGAGGCATTAGGCCACTATTTCCAGATTTGTTACATCTACAACACCCTGACAGTGTTGTGAAATAAATTGTCAGAATTATGACTATTATATAAATGTGGTTAAGTTCTACATGCGTCAAATTAATGCAGAGTGCAGAGCTTTGAAATGATAGAGGGGATGACGTTACCAGGACTTACAGAAAACACTCATTAAATGCCATCTATATTATTTTTATTTCACTTATTCATATTTGCTTACAAGTTTTGCGTACAGATAACATGTAAACTCGTGTAAAATATCCACAATTGGTAGTTTTTCCTCTAATTTACACGTTTGTTTACATATGTAACGTAACGTTACTGTGCTCACCCATAGACTGAACATGTAATGTCATACATTAAAGGGGCATGACAATTATTTTATTAAATATATACAAAAGTATATACAAAAGTATTTTCAGAGCCCCCAAAACACTATTGTTGTGTTGATGCATTAAAATTGCACAAATCATTGCACAAATTTTGATCAGTGGATTCAAACAAAGAATTACCCGTGAACAAATCTGCAGAGCTACTACACAGCTAGCTAAGAATTATATTGTTTAAATAAAAAACACACATATATCACAATTTACTGCTAACAATATAGTCATCATTACATTAATATTTATCATTATCACTCTTAGTGAGGACAAGCCAGGGTATGCAGTTAAAGCATTTAAATGAGAAGTTAAAATATGATCATTAAACTTCACTTCAGTTCACTTCAGAGTTCACACGGCCGCCATTTTAAAAGTGAAAGCGAGACTGCGTGGGTGGAAACCATGGTGGAAACCAGGAAATATCGCCTTGAGTCACACAAGAAGGCATCTGTGATGGCGTATTGTTGTGTACCTGGCTTTATATCTTATAAATGAAGAAAAAGTTACACAAATTTATCATTTCACCACTTTCCGAGTGACCGGAAGGTCCATTCTGAATGGATAGTGAAAATAAAATGGGATATCAAAATGGGATATGGTGAATACTACGGCAAATCAGCACTGTTTAAGTATGCACTCAATGGCACTAAAATGTTAGTGATGTTATATGTTAGTTTTTAAAATTTCAGTACAGAGACAACACTGTTACAGTCAACACTAGGGTGTGCTACAGAGGACTGCATTGTTTTATCGCTCACTGGGTTACATAGGCTGAAGCAAAGAAGCATCCCCAGAGTGTTTACCTGGTGCCATGAACTGAAGCCTAGGAGGACACTTAAGCGAATTACTTTTAAAGGGATTATGATTTTGTTTGATGCCTAATATGCTTTTAATTGTTTAAAATAAACTTAACTGAATGATATTAAAGAGATGCTTACACAATATTTGCACTTTGAAATCACGGCAACAGCTGGAGGTTTGTAGTCCACAGCATGTTGTTGCAATGTTTAAAGTGCTGATCCTATTCTTCTGGGTTTCTTCCCACCGCAGCCTCGCTTTCACTTTCATTTTCATTTTTAAAATGGGGGTGTATGGACTCATGCACCGGACTACCCTTTAACAAATCAGCAGCACTACTACCCTGCAGTACAATAACTATATAGTTTAAATAAAAAAAAAACCTATTGCTCATATCGATGGAAACCTTGTTTTTGGTCGTCTTCTTTTTTTCTTGTTTGGCCTGGTCCTTTTCAGTGCATGCTCTGGTGTGAATTCTTTAGACTTGGTATTCTTTGGTGTTGCAGCCATCTTTGTCTTTGTCTGTTTCAGATTAGGTTGAGATGGTTTTGCGGTCTGCATGGGGTTAAGTTTGTTGGGTTGATGAGCTTTGGTTGGGATGGAGGTCTCATTAAAGGATTGAGCATTTTCTATATAGCAGTTCTTATAGATGGCAGACTCCATTACAGACTGACCTCGCAGCTCAGAGGGGTAAAAGCACAGCGCCTCAGCCCTCAGTCTCATCTTCTCTAACCATCTGAAAGAAAGTTGAGATACATGCTTACATGCCTAAGTACTTAGTGATGAATGTTTGTTTTGGAAGTTTAGTAAAGAAGGCTTATTTAGCTACTACTGATAATTACAGAAAATTCAAGATTACAAAATTCAACCATATAAAAAAACTAAAAGAACAGGGCTAATTGAATAGGAAACATACTAACATATTAGTTTTATGTCTAATATGTGCTATGGTAGGAACAAAATTGCCACCACAATTTCCTACAATAAGAAAACCTAAAGTGGGCTTAAACAGGTCAACCTTTGACAGCAGATTTATTTCACAATCAACACACAGCTGTAAACTAAATATGATTTTAATTAAAATATTAATCTTAAGAATTGTCTAGTAGAATTAGTAAATTACATTTTGAGCCATCAGTTACAGACACTTAAGCTCCAAGGATATCCAGTTTGTGGCTCATTTCAATGAATCATCAAGTTGAGTTACATTAAGTATTACTCTGATCGAATCATTTAAATCAGTGAATCTTTAACTGGAACCAATCACTGTATTTGTTTGGAAGAGCTCATCCCTATGCTCTAATCCCTTCGAAAGGTATACACTCCAGAGAGATATCTTTGATGGCATTCTGGTAGAGGGATGAGCTCTTCCGAATAGAATACCATGTGCGACAACAATCAACTTCCCTGCGTAAAGAATGGAGTCCCAATTTGGCTATCAGTTGTACTCTTTGAAGGATTTACACTCCAGAGAAATCTTTGATTGCATTCTGGTATAGGGATGAGCCCTTTCCGAAATTAATACCATGTGCGACAACAATCAACCCTGCGCAACGGGGTTGTCAGCTGTATGCTTCAAAATCTTTCATTGCAAAGGGCCCTTCAAATTGGCCAATTTTGAGCACTTCATTTCGAAATGGCAATTCAATATTGCTGCCATGATTGTTTTCTCTCCCAAGCGTCCTTTTGAGGGTGATAGATCCTGTTTGGAATGCACCGTCACTGTGACCGGATCATTTGAATCACTGAATCATAAATGTACCACTACATCTCAAAAGATAAACAGATAGACAGAGTGGCAGACAGATTACCTGTAAAATGGTAGTAATTTGCAGTCACACATTAGTGGATTTTTGTTAAGATTGAGGTTTTGAAGTCCAGCAAGAGGTGAAAGGTCAGGCAACTCCTCCAACAGATTGTCTTCAAGAGACAAAGACAGCAGACCAGCACCAAACCCTGCCAGAGACCTCACACTCATCTATAACCACCAACCAAAGAAAGACAAAGAGCTTAGTCTAGTATAAACACAATAAAAGCCAAGGATTTGTTGTTACTTCTCAAAAATAGAGCATCTCCTCTACCTTTTGAAGACCCATTCTACCAATGAGCAGGTTCTTTAGACTTTCAGCCACCACCCGAAATGCTCCGGGACCAATCCAGCGAATCAGATTCCCAGAGAGGTGGAGTTCAGTCAAAAGAGGGGCATGGTCTAATGCATCACTTGGCACATCCGTCAGCACATTATCTCCAAGATGAAGAACGTCCAGCTTGGGAGCAGGATCCAGAGCTTTTGGCACTATAGTAGCTATGGAGTTGTTATTGAGGTAGAGTCCTGTAAGCTGAAGGACTGGAGAAAGAAGTCCTGAAGGCTCGAG